>NW_027123654.1:0-13518 GCF_001457755.1 Trypanosoma equiperdum | reverse complement strand
ATATATATATATATATATATGTATGGACATCCTTGCCTCATCGCTACCCTGTGGATAAAAGGAAAAACAAAGTCAACAGAAGAAAAGAGAAAGAGATAAATTCCCCTCCAAGGGCCTCCTCACCCACCACCCCTGAATCAACCCTAAAAAAAAATAATAATAATAAACAAAGACAAAATGGAGACGGCAACAAACGTTAAAAGAATGCACGACATAAAAAGAAAAACAAAAAAACGTAAAATGGCAAACATCCCATCGCCCCCTTTTTTTTTAATCCTTTTTCAGGGTGCAGTTCTAGAACTCACAACAATCGTCTCCAAACAGAAACAAAATATCCTGGGCGTCACAAATATAAGGGAGAGGAAATAAAATAGTTATTTAAAAAAAAAAAAAAGAAACGACTCAAAAAATGGGTTTGGGCTTGGAGGGTGGAGGGTGGAGGGTCGTGTGATCGTCGGCGATCCCGAGGTCAATTCAGAAACAGCAAAAAAAATGCCAGCATCACGCTTGTTGCGCTTGAAGTAAAGTAATTAACTCGCTTTGTCCCATTGAAGAGGTATTTCCTGCCGGAGCCCCTCGACCTGTTGCTACGTCAGGAAAAGTACCTTGACTTGCCTCCTGCAGCAGAGCTGAGGTCCGATTCATGATCCTCTCCTCAATAGTGCGAGGTGCATACATTACATACACATATGTTCTCTTCAACTGTCCGCAACGGTCAATGCGACCAACTGCCTGCTGGTGCTGGGCTGGGTTGAGGTTGGGTTCCATAAAAATCAAGCGGTTCGCAAAGACCAAATTGAGCCCTGAGCATGCAACCCGGGAAGAGAGAAACAGCACGTGTCCTCGGTTGTTACCCGAAGGCGTGCTTCCTGAGGCCGACCCTGTTGCTGAGGCGGTGGTCGCTGCATTGGCGTGGAGCTGGGCGAAAATTTTCTTCCGCTGAACCAAAGTTACGTGATTATCGATCACGTGTACGTTTTGGTAGCCAGCCTCCTTTAGGGCTGCCTCTCCCATTTGCAGGATCGCTGGCACCTTTGAGAACACCAACACGTTGTCGTCTGGGGCCTCATCCCATATGTCTTCAAGCAGTTGAATCAGCCTTGGAATTCGACTACCGCGCCCAACAGCATCAACCCGTCGCTTCAGTTCTTCGTGAGAAACGTTTTCACCGTTGGGGGGCGCCATGCCCTCATCTTGGAGTGCACCCAGCGTGCTTACTTGCGTATTTTCCACCTGAATTACCATCATTTTTTCCCTCATGCTTTTGGGGTTTCTACAATGAGGGCAGCGGGCGGTAGTTTCGTTTGAAAGTGTTGGTCTCGCCACCTGTATCGTCGCAAACAGACACTCCTTACAAAATAGATGGAAGCAGCTTAGTAAGGTTGGGTGGAGCATAGTATCGAGACATATGGCGCACTCTGGAACTTCAGGGGGATCAAGCGTCAGTTTGCGCAGTGTCTCCACCGTCGTCTCCGGGGGAACCAACACATTGGTTTCACCCCGACCTTTCCTGGTTCCCGTAGTATTAAGCCGGTTCGCGATAAGCTTCCTAGCGTACGCCAACGCGTCGTTAGGTGTTACGGAAACAACTGAACTCAGGAAGTTGGAAGCGACTTGCTCATTTTTCTGATGGGACTGCACATACAGTGCTTGATCACTGTTTCGGACGTCAGCGAAGGCTGTTGAAGGATGCAACGCCATACGGCCAAGTAAGCAGACCCATGACAGCAGCTTCGCTGAACAGTTTCCCACCAACCCCTGGCGTTGCAAAAGTGCAACGCCCCGAGCTACAACGTCTCCCGCGTAATCATAGAGAAAGCGCTCGCCGTCCAGTAGTGGAACCTCCACATGCGCTTCGGTGACAGGAGAAAGTTGCAGAGCCCTCTGCAGCTCCTCCGTTTTCTCATGACGGACCATCAGATGTGTCAAGGGCACAGAAAACCGCCACGACCGGAACAAACCACCACGGTCGGAAATGAATCCCTCGGTTTCTTCCTCGCTTGCAGCGGACGTTACACGACGATACAATGCATCCTTCAAAGTGAGCACAGGGGATTTCGGATAAACTGTTTGCTTAGTAAACGGATTGCAGAGCCTACACATGCACAGTGGCTTCCTTATTGCCGGTTGGGTCAGGACATGTCGTGTGTCACTTGGGGACGACTTTGAGTGACGGCCGACGTAAAAGCTGTTAATCGCATATCGTGCCATCTTCCTCGAACTTCTGAATGCGTTGAGGGCGGAGATCATGTGCCGCTGTTTGTCGTAAGAGGAGCAATAAAACGCGCTTAGTGGAGACACAGAATACGATGGACTAAGCTCGGCCCACAGGAACTTAAATAAAGGTTGAAGAGAGTTGACGTCGTTGTTGTTGATGGGTGTTCCCGACACAACCCATCGTCGGCGAGCCTGGAGGTACTGAAGCCTGGAGGTCTTCGAGCACTTCTGCGATTCGTCAAGTATAATGCGTTCAAAGACGAAATCCGTCAGGTAAAGAACGTCACTCCGCAGGAACTCTCGAAACGTTTTGTCCCACTGAGAAACAAAGTCAAGTGTCGGACCGGGCGGTGCCCCTTCCGCCTCCAGAACTACTTGCCTCCGGGCCGATTCAAACAGGCTAAGAATGCTATCGAAGACATCAGCGGATCCATCGCAGTCATTTACCCCTTGGGACGCTGACGCTGCCCGGGCCCGACGTTCGTTACATCCGCGGCAAAAGGTATCCCACTGCGCCAAGGAAGCATCTTTATGTTCCATATACGGCAGCGTCATAGTTAGAAGACGAAACGCTGCATCTGTCTCCACTCGCAGGTGGGCACCGACGGTTTCGTACGTGGTGATCACAAAATCGGCAGAGCAAAAGTCTTCATAGGTGTAGCGCTGCCGCGATGGGCCGTGAAACAATATGTATCGAGCAAGTGGATAAAAGCGATCAATTTCCGACACCCACTGAATCAATAGTGAGAGCGGCACCACCACAAGGGTCGTTTTCGGAAGCGGCTTTGGTGTGGGAAGGTACACCGGCTGCGGTAAGCTGCCGTATAAAACCTCCAACATATCTGACCACGGTGCACCTGTTTTACGAACCCGGATGTGTCGCCACAAATAGATCGGTTCATCCTCACCTGCGCCCGCCGTGCCGGCATCACTCTCTGCAAATGCCTTGTTGACGGCACCCACATTAGACCCCTTCACGGTGCCTAATGTGGTGACCGTCGGTACTTCTGTTTCCTCCAACTCAATGGCACGCTTCTTTGCGGTTGCACACAGGGAGAGCACTACCAGCGTTTTACCCAATCCCATTTCATCACATAAAAAACCGCAATGCAGTGCTCGACGAGCGAAGCGAGCAGACAAAGAATCACTGCGCACAATGAACCACTCAGAGGACATGGAAGAGTAGAAGAGTGAAAACTCTCTGCTCCCTCTTCCTGCACTTCGATCCGCAACTTCTGAGGGTAAGCCTGAGGTAGCTTCAAAGAAGCCACGAAGTTCAACGTACTGTGCCAGACCACGCGTTTCCCGTTCAAGCATGTAAGCGAGGCTCTCTACTTGGTGAGGATGCAGACGTGCCCGAATATACTCATGGGGGAACCCCTCCCCTACTGCACGTGTGTTCCCACGGTAATTAGCGGCAGCAATCTGCGTGACGTGTTGAAGCATAGCTCGCGCATTCGCCACGCGTGGAAAACTTCTCTCCACGTCAGTACATTCACGGTAGGTCCTTCCGGCCATACTCATTACGTTCAGACCATCCTCTCCAACATCAGTTGAAGCAAAGCTGTTAACAGTGGTACCGTTGTTGCTGCTCTCACCACCATGTGTGAGAGGGGGCGTGACAAAGCCTTTTGACAACGACCATTCATGTAACTCCCTTATGCGGCTTTCCTTTGATTCCAATAGGAAGTCATTCACTCCGCTTTCAGAAAGGACGCGGTGGAAGAGGAACACGGCTCCCATGACCTCCCGGAGCGCCAGTTTCTTCATGCCGTAGGAGGCACTACCGCTGGCATTTTGAAGAGCGTACAAACTGAAAAGGAATTTGGAACTGTCTTCCGCCCACCTCGTCTCATGCTCCTGCACCTCCGTCACCA
This sequence comes from Trypanosoma equiperdum, assembly GCF_001457755.1. NCBI lineage: Eukaryota > Euglenozoa > Kinetoplastea > Trypanosomatida > Trypanosomatidae > Trypanosoma > Trypanosoma equiperdum. Next base: position 9,424 of record NW_027123654.1, on the reverse strand, counting down.
AAGTCGCATGCCGATCAAAACCTGATAACGCGGCACCGTCTTCGCTGCTTCCCGCGCAGCGCCGGCCGCGCGGCTTTCTCTTCCCTGATTCCTCAGAGGGAGCAACAGAAGCCGCTGCTTTACTTCCCCTTCGCGTGCGCGCCGTTTGGTAAGGCGATGTCGCCTTCACAAATGCCTGTGAAAGGACGACTTGGTGGCTCATTTTCAGAGGACCTCCGTTGTCGGACACATCCCTTTGGGTGTACCATATTAACAACAAAAGGTACGAGTGAGTCTGGAAATAACAACAGTCGCTGCCCCCAAACCGACTATGCATTTCCTTATCAATTTCTTCGATCGCCTTGTACACGAGCTCCCCACTATCTGATTTCAAAAGGCGGTCCTCCTCCACGCGACCAGTCTCCAGCAACAAGTGCAATAGAACGCTCGTTACGCCGCCCGTCAAATCCAACGCACGGCAAGCTGCACAAGCAATGAATAGAAGCGCGTGAATGCCATCTAAAGAGTTAAGGCACTTCATGAATAAACTCACGAGTCTGCTCACTGAGGCATCACGGGATGCTGCCAACGACGATGATTTCTTAGACGCTTCTTCCACTCGCTCCCACTCGTGCAGTATGTAGCGCCATACGCATGGCAAGGACACGTGAATCCGCAGTAGTTCTACGCGGTCGTTCCCAACATCTGGATCCTCCTTCGGCCGTTCTTCGAGCGAAACCAACTTCCGGGCCTTATCGGCAATCACCGTGTATCGCATAAAGTGCTTCACGTGCTCAACAAAAATCTCCTGACGCCGGCTGTTAGTGAGATTATCCCTTTTCGTGGTCGTACTACGTTGAGCGGCGGCTGCAACTGAACTCGGTGGCCCGGAGGGTTTGACTAGTCCCCCCTGATTCGTTGCCGACGTTGCAAAGCGCTGCATTCCACACCGCAGTCGTGCCTGTAGCGCTTTCGTTACCTTGTCTTCCTGCTCAGCGATACACTCATCATCGTCACCATCAGTCAGCACAGTGTCGTTCCCGTTGCCCACCATCTTTTCAGCTCGGCGTTTCGTCCGCTTCTTGAATGAAGCTGCTAATATCTGGTTATCCGAATCACTTTCATCACCGTTGCATTCGTCAATGAAATCATGTGTAATGGGGTCCCCTTCACGACCCACCAGTGATTCGATTCCTGTCGTTGCTGTCTCAGCTTCAGCGGACTGTTCTTGGTCTCGTGGCCGCTTGCTTCTCTTCCTCGGTGGCATTTACTCACGACCGCGCAAGCCTCTTGGTACTTCTTTTTGATGCTTGGTGGAAAGACGATGCAGTTCTCAAATAAAGTCATAGAAAGCCCCAAAACCAAAAAAAATTGGAAGCCAAACAGAGCCTCACCCTTAACATGTAGCTGAGGAAGCGGCACAAAGAATTTAAAAAATGAGGAAAAGAAAGAGAAGTTTCGTGAAGCGTTAGCTTCGCGTTTATTACAGCCCGAAACCAAACTCAGCGCGAGTGGGCCGGCACCCTGAACGAGAAGACTTCTTTGATATTACGTGAAACACAACCTATTGGCCGCACGAACTACCCACTCACCCACACCTCTTTAAGCCATTGGCGCTCACGATCCATTTTCTTTTTACACTCTTGTATACACGTGGATACCCTCTCCGGTAACATCGGCAAAAATAAAGGTGTGGGCAATAAATCACGATAAAGGATAAGAGGCTCAGCGAGAAATACCGCACATGAGTGCACGCCATTGCCAGAGTGGAGTAATTTATGCTGAAGGGTAAGCAGACATGTCCAATACATGCGACATCTCATCGTAACTTACTGAAGAATGCACATTTTCTCCCCACTCCATTGTTCCCAACAATACTGCAACCAACAACAAAGAACCTTTATAATACACAGAGTAAGCATACACTATTCCACTTCCCACATGGGCTAACATATGCCTCCATCCCCCACATGTGTTCTCCCTAATTTCTGTTCAATAAAACAAATAGAGCGCGGAACTGAAGGTATGAACGGAACAAACTCCCAAACAGCAAGGCGGACTCGTTGTGGCCCAGCAGTCACACAATCCAGTGCGCTGTCGACGCCAGAGGAATACAAAATGCACAAGTTGAATACTTGCTCACTCTCGCGCCCGTGCTCGCTGGTGAACAAGGGAAAACAAAACATGATGCCCGATACAAAAAAAAAATGTCCACACACAACTGAAAACAAAGCTATCACCATCACCATCACCATCACCCCTTCACAATATGCTTTTGGGTTGTCATGAAGCCTCAGTTTCCTCCCTTTCATTAATCCATCTTCCTCCCGTATTTGTCTACACGATATGATGTCTGACCCAAGGAGCGCAACTTGAGTTTGTTGCTTTTTGCATACGTGCCATAACGCCCACTTTTACGACACGCATCTTCCATTCGCCTCAAAGCATTAGTCCATTCCTTCTCGCCCGGGTACTTTATATGTTTCCACGAATCACTCTTGGCCATGGGCAGCGCAGGGGCAAAAGTAATACTTGCTTCGCGATCATTTGCCACGATGCTGGTGAAGTGGTGGTATATGACCTTCTCCTGTGCGTAATGCTGCATCGCCTGGCACATCTCCCTAAGCTTACCGATAGCACACTCGGGTGATTGAAACTCCTTGATAGTCAACTTCACCGGGTGCCGCCTCCTGATATCTTCCACTATTTTCTTGCTTCGCCACCCAACAAAATGGGCATCCACTGCGTCACGGAATGTGTGGTCAATGAGCTCACCCATTTTAGCCGCTGCCTGCACCCCACCGCGTCCTTTCCCCTGTTGTTTCTCCTCCTGCTCGCGAAGGGCCTCAAGTTCGGTGTGTATGAGACTCAGAATGCGGGCGGACTCACGGCGGATCCTGCAGTACGCCACATCTCCACGCGCCCCCATTTGAACGAGATTCATCCCACGCTCCCTTGCCTGCTGCAGCGCCTCGGGAAGGTCACACGGACTCAATGAAACTTTTGTCTCTGCCCCCGACTCTGCGTCTTCCAAGTGAGTGATTTGCACCTTAGGTTGCGTTATAAGTATGTCGATTGGGTGCTGGGTCAGGTACGACTTCACCTTCTGCCTCGCCTCCTCGGGAGCGTGCGCAGGAACATACTCGAGTACAATAGTTTCGAAGCTTTTCTTGGCCGTGTGTATCGCGGCGTCCTTCTGGATACTGAGAGTAGGATCAAACACAAACTCGTCATCATTCGAAGAAGTGACCATACGCATGCTGCAGCTCAATGGGCAGTGTGCTATCCCCGATGGCACATCACGAATTGGTGGTATAGAATAAACAAGGAGTGGTGTACGCAATAAGCGGCGGAAGCACAGGCGACTCAGTGAAGTGCCGCAACGTTGCATCATTCGTGAACAGGGGAGGTATGGGACTGCTGCGCCAGAAAATAAAGAAAGGCACAGTTGCCCCAACACAGATGTTGCTGTTGGTAATAGGTAATGTTTGCGCTTTGCACGCGTGAGCGCACTAACCTTCGCAATCCCTCGACTGATTCAGTACCAACAGAGGAAAATCCAGCGTCTCACGCACTAACCCTCACGTTGTCTTTGCTATAGGCGCCACGAAAGAGGACGGAGAGTAATGGAGGAGACCGTAAACAAAAAAAAAAGAGACAGGAAGGATAGGAAAGGTCCCGGAAGTAAGCTATGTTTGGAGTTGAACTCCATCCACTGGACAAAACACAATCATCCTCATGTCGAATGCCCCGCGACTACAAGAAGAAGGGGTGGTGTCCATTTCAAACAGGTAAAAAATATGTGAATATAAGTCGACAGCGGGAAATGACCGCGACAGACTCAGAAGGTAACGCCCTAAAGGGCACCAACAATCTGAACTTACGGTAACTTCAATGAAAACGTTATACTTACGCCGTAGTGATCGGATGGGAACAAATATGCGGGTGCGTCGGCGTTGTTGTTCTCATCGTTTACACTCCGTGTTCCGACGAGATGAGCTTCGACTGGCACAAGCCGCCTGCTTCGCAGAAACACCTTGTCGGAACGGCCAAAAAACATTTCCTCCACTTTCAGTTTACAAAAGGTGTTTGTTTCATCCATAGTCTTTCCAGGGTTGTTGGGGTGCAAAACGGGCCAACAGTCCACGTACTGTGATTCATGTGGCATAATAAATTCATTTGTAGGCCAGTCGTTGAAATCTCCCATAGTTACCACATCCCCGCCACCCAACGTCTTCGTCATGTGATGGCGTAACGCGGTATCCTGGGAAGTACGAGCGTTCTCGTGGGACTTCGTGTATGGCGCGAGTAAGTGAGCGGCAGCTATGTGTACAGTACCGTGCACCATCTTCAGACCCACAACCGGCATCAGAGAAACATGATTAGTCCACGCAGGGACGTTAAGATAGTTGATGCTCTGTACTGGAAGACGCCGACGGTGTATCAACATCAGCACCCCCCACGGGGCAATAGCTGGACTCATATGACCGCACGAAAAGTAGTACCTTTGGCGTATAAGTGGCCGCTTGGAAAGGAACTCCCAAAATACAGGCTCCACCTCTTGCATGCCAACAACATCCGCATCCTCCTCCTCTATGATCTTGGCAATGACGGGATACCTCTTGGGGGAGCACCAATCTATACCAGGCATACCTAAAGGAGTTGGTTTGCCGCTGTAACGATCAAACATGACATTCCATGTCAGCAATTTTAAAGATGCCTTAACTGGTCCTCCTTCAACCTCTTTTGCAGTTTGTGGAGCTGAAGGAGAAGATGTGCATTCTTCAGTATGTTTGTCATATTCGCACTCCGCTCCGCACGGGAAATTGGCAATTGGCTCCCACGTCCCACTCAGTGGATCAAAATGCGAAGGACCATCACGGGACATGTTCACTTCAAGCGTTACACCCTTCATAGCATTGAGTTGCCGACGTGTCCCCAGTTCATGACTTTTGACACCAATATCGACATATTCGAAGCGCCACAGTTGCGTCTTTTCATTCTGGAGCCAGCAATAAGATGGGGAAAGGCATAAGCACTTATGCGGTCGAAGAGGGTTCGCATAAGAAAGCACTTCCCGAACAAGGCGGTAGGCTTCCTCCGTGGTCGCCGTTGTAATCATCTTCCCAACATCCGGCTTAGGCGCTACGCCTACGTACTGATGAATCAATCCTTCCACAGCTGCGGGAAGCGACTGACAGAGAATGGTGTATTCAGCTGCTGTCAGCGGCTTGTCTTCAACTGGTGCGACCGCGCTAGTTGGGGGTGTCGGCGGCAGCTTTGTTGCCGAACTGTCTTCCTCACACGATCCCTTTTCTGGTGTTACCAGCGAGGGCTGCAGAGAAGTACACCGTGCGTTGCGTTGTGCTGTGGATGCGCATAATGCAGCAAGATGACCTGCGAGTTGCACGGCGCTAGGCGCCGTCGAGCCTAGTTGTCCTGTACCCGCTGCTGGCAAGTAGGTGCATTGGGGTGCCTGTCCAGTACACAACATTGCATGCGTTTGTAAGGCGTGCTCCAAGTAGGCTTCTGACAGACCATCCACACGGGCTGGCGCCTCCTTACGCGCCACTAACTGCATGATGCGACAGAGCATGCGAAGATTCAGTTGGAGTGTGTTGCCCGGACTATCCTCAAAAAGAAATGCTGGGGCGGCCGGGACGTTGGCTGAAGCAGTTGGGGCGCTCGCGGTCGCGCTTTGAGAAGGGGGCGTAGCACCGTTTTCTGCGAGAACCTTCATGTACCGATCAACAATTTCATGGAAACCAACAGCAGGAATGGGATTCAGCTCAGTTGCCGAGGCGCCGTTAGCGATAATGAAGAGGAATAAAATATCCGTTCTCATCTTGGCTATTGTGACACTCTCCCCTTCCTTCGCCTTCTTATCTAGCTCTAGCCACTCCAAAATATCCTGCAGTCGTATATGTCGCAAATCTGCGTTATTTTGCACCACACTCGATACGTTATAGAAGGGCGACAGCGCCAACACATTAAGGTACAGCTCAGAGGCCCCAATCAAATTCAGTGAGTCGCTGCTGCCGTTAAAGGTGTCTCGGGACGCCAGATCAAGTGCCCAAGCGGACATCTTCTGCTCGACACACCCTTGAACACAGGTGCCGGCAAACACCACTTCACCGGGTAATATCTGCCGCTCTGGCATCATACGAACGATACGCTCCTCCACTGCCTGCATAAGTGGAGTTCCCGGTAGTCTCATCAGACGACTTTCCACCTTTCGGGTTAAACTGCTACCCCGTGTACGATCCGCCTTGAGCAGATTCTCAGCTCCGTCCATTGCTATAAGAAGAGACTTCTTGCAACGCACCTTCTTCAACAACTGTTGTATTGACTGTACTACATGACGCGCCACTTCCTTATGGCGACGCTGCTCAGTTGTAACGTTCTTTGCGAGACGTAACCCCGTAGCGACGAGGGCAGTGGCGTCCACCGCAACGTAGTCACATTCAATTTCCTTTTTAGTTATTAACAGCTGGAAGCGATCTGTAATTTTGGACTGTCGGTACGTCGTCGCAGCAAAGTGACGACATGACTGAGCCAATGCCATCAAAGCTCAGCTACCCAGTCAAAGAAAAAAAACAAGAGAGGAGAGGGAATAGTAGAAGAAAATAAATTAGAAAAATAGTGGTGTACAAAGGTTTTACGCAGTGATTTTAAAAAAAAAAATTCTGCGGTTCAGCTAGAACAACCGAAAACATGAAGAGGCAGAGTAGGACATGATTTAAGAAAGAAACATTGAAATATTAGACGCACCCACACCGTTTAGCATTCCGTCTGCATACCAATTCCTCCAAACGAAGAATTTTATGGCACATGGCAGGTGGCGCAACGTGAAGTGCTGCTACCTCACTCATCTGCGAAACTCGCTCCCACGGAACCTAAGGTGGGGTACCGCAAGACAAAGACGCAAATATTTTTTTTTTAAAAATAGTAATTGTTAAATTATTTCATCTGTTGGATTCACCACCACCACACATTACCCTTCTCGAACGTCACCACCTTCACCTGTCAATGAGAAGCGTTCCGTTTGCTAACTGTCCGATCTTAAACCACTATTGTGGTACAGCATCAACTGCTTCCCTGGTGCAAGCACCAAACCTATTAACCACGTTGTGCTGTTCTCCCGCTGATGAAAACCTTCGCGTCGGTCCTTGCAAGATATCGCGTGGGAAAAAATGCAAATGCTTTCCGTCACACACGCGCGCACATAAGCAAGTGGTCACTTCGGCGATAGATATTTCTCCAACTGAGCCTAAGTGCCCCTACGATGAGTCTGGGTTGCTGTTAGCAGCCTTTTTCAACAGATCCATTTTGGTCCTCTCACTTGTGTACAGTTTCATGAATTTTATGTAACGTCTCGCCCGGGTGCCTTTGTCCATGTCTACGATGTCAAGGAAGTGTTGCGTTCCCTCTTCTGCTTGTTTCCTAGCGGCAGCCGCATCATTTCCGTCAGTGTCGGCACCATTAACAGAAATAATATTTGCCTGAGAGCCGGCTCCCTTGTCAGACTTGCTGCTGGCGTGTGTGGTCTTCTTGACGCCTGGTTCACGCAGTTGTAACAAAGAGGTAAATGGTGTTCGAACGACCGACAACGCCTGTAGCGTACGCTGCAGAACGCGCAGGGCCTCTTTCGACTGTGGTGGTGAAAGCGGTGGCCGAAACAGTACTGGGGGCGGTGCATAGGGTGCTTCTCCATTCGCCAACGACCCGTCAACTGCGTTACCGTTGTTTTCAAACAGCAGCATTTGTCGCTTCGCATCTCGGGTGGAGGGGCCTCTTTCAGTGGCTCCATCTGATGTCCTCCGCCGCTTTACCGCATCGCCACTGGAAGCACTCATATTTTGAGAGCCTTCCGCTCCATCATCATCACGGGGTTGCTTCTTCCTCCTTCCCCTTTTCTTCCCGGTTGGCTCACTTGGAGCAACGGCCCCTTCCGTCAACTCAGACTTCTTTCTCCCTCTTCCACCCTTTCCCGTTGTGTCATGCCGTTTTCCCGTTATTGGACAAAATGGCGTTGTCGATCCGCAAATGGAACAAGGTACAGAGGCACTAACTTCACTATTGGAAAGTCGGACACAATACGGTACATCGTCGTCCTCAGGAGCCTCCACGCTTTTCTTTCCCCTTGTCTTCCACGAGGACGACTGAGAGGGTTGTGAACTCGTGACGAGTTGTTGCTTTGGCTTGCGTGGCTGAGAAGATGAAGAGGGAATGGGGCTCCCTATCGGGTCTCCCAATGATTTGGTGTCCGCCGATATAGTGCTCAACCACTCATTTATGCTTAATGCCTTCGCCATCTTGTTCAATTCGTCCACCACAGGCTTTGCAGTAAGCCCGAACAGAATGGCACCCTGGACGATCATACAACCCTTGTCATCAGATCCTACATACGCCAGTTCTTTATGGGCATCGGGAAAGTCCTGCTTTGCGGCTTCCAGGGCCTTGCGCCACGCTGGGGAGCATTGATCACCGCTGTGGATAACATCTGGCTTATCACTTCGTACTACTTGAAAACACGGACCACCATCGTCCCTCCGCTTAATAGTAGCGGTGTAGTATACCTCACCCAAGTCGTTCTTAGCGTCATCGCCGGGGAGTGTGATCTTGGCACGTGTACGCCTCCCCTTCGAAAAAACGCGTCTCTGGATGGTGTAGCCGTCAGGATACATTGTTGTCACTCTGCCATTGCGTTTGAAGTAGAAACGCGAGTCCTGAATAAGTGAACCAAACGACACAACGCGAAACATCTCGCCTGAGTCTCGTTTATGCTTGTATTCGTCCCGCCAACCACCACCCTGAGAGGACGCACGCAAAGAAAAAAACGTTACAACTCCAGTAAAAACACCCAAATCACCCTCCAGTGCGAGCTTCGATGTAATTGGGTAACGAACTACTGCAGAACGGGGCTGTGAAATAACTTTGTATATGTTTATGCGTCTGAAATTATTATGTCAACGTCAGTAAATCTATGTAGCGATGATTTGAAGACACTTCTCTCCGGCCGCTTATGTGGGAATGCTTTTCTCGCCGTGTTCTTCTGTTTTTGCTTTTACCAGTTCCTTGAGTTGTGCGGTGCCTTCCTACCGGGACCTCATCATGTAACCAAGGGCAAAAACCGAAGAAAAGAAGAAGAGGGTTTCAAGAAAAAGACCGATAACAGCCCCCGGATGACAAGAAGGCAGATAAGATAGAACACAGTGAGGCACATATCGAGGGGGAGGGGGCCACGTTAATGGCAAACAGTTGCCGTGCAGCGCCTCCAGCTCCACCTCGGTAGTTCTGTCACTCTTTTAAAATTTAAAGTCACATAACGAGACTGAAATGACGAAAAATCTGAATAGGAAAGTATGCACCCAGTGCACGAGCACAAAGCAGGCGATTAACGGTACGACTTCGTGAAGCGCGTACGGGCAGAGTGACGGCCCCA
>NW_027123767.1:0-1902 GCF_001457755.1 Trypanosoma equiperdum | reverse complement strand
TATTTTTTGTTGTGTAAATTTTAAAATTTTTTGTTTTTCCTATATTTACTTAAGAATTTGAAAAAATTCCACTTTTCACTTCGTTTTTAAAATTTTTTTTATTCTTTTGAAATTCAATTAACTTTGGCTAATTCTTCTTTAAAATTATTTATTTTTTCAGTTTTTTTTCAGTTTTTTTGACATTCGATTTTTTAAAATGCTTTTGACATTTTTGAAATTTCAATTGTTTTTACCAGCACTCCAAAACCCACATCCGAACCAGGGCCGACCGCAAGGAGGCTGGGGCCGAAGTGCGGTATACCGCGACGCAAAGCACCGAAACTTTGGACGTAGAAAGCACTAAAGGACTTCGCTAAAAACGCAAAGAATGCGAACAACACAAAAGATAACAAAACTGCGTGCGAAAATTCTAAATGCAAATGGGAAGGCAAAGCCGAAACGGATGGACCATACAGACCTAAAGATGGAAAAGGACAGACAATCACAGCAGGAACAGGAGATACAAATTCAAAATGCTCCAATAACCAGAACATGAAATCTTGTGAAGCGGAACCAGGTACCCCTTCTGTAGGTAAGGCAAAAGTTTGTGGTTGGATTGAAGGTAAATGTCGGGATTCAAGTTATCTCGTAAATTAAAAATTGGCTCTGATTGTTGCTTCAGTAGCGCTGCAGTTTTATTAATTTTTCCCCTCTTTTTTCTTAATGATATTTAATATATTTTAACATTTTTTAATGAAAATATGAAATTCATGAAAAATATATAAATTTTGAAAAAACGAAAATTTTTATAAAAGTGGCTTATTCATCTATAATAGTACGGTGAGAAGAAATAAAAACTGAGTGCTACCTTTGTTTGGTTAAGTTTGTATATTTTGGCTGATTTATAGATAAAAGAATCAATTTATGGTTATAATAATAATAATAAATTAATAAATTAATAATAGAGACTAAAGTAACAGCTAAAAATGAAGGATATTAAACAATTTTGAGGGTCAAATGAAAGTAAATGATGGAGTAAGTGAGAGATAAAGAACATATGGAATATTATTAAAAGAAAAGCAGAAAAACCGACAAAGAAGAGAATATAAAATATACTCAGTTTTATACACAAAAGTTACGATGGGCATCATCATGTACAATGAAGTGGACGAGAAAATATGAGAGAGGCAGAAACCAGTGTTAATGCTAAATATTGTTATAACATTATTCGCCGGGAAGCGATAAAAAATACAAGCGAAAAATAAGAAAATACAGAGCAAAAAACATAATACACAACATGTTTGCACAAAAAAATGATATAGGATATGGAGGTTGTGCTCCACATATTACACAGACATGGATATATGCTACAGCGTAGGTGCTGGATACTATGGTTTTCAGTTTGATGAAGGTTTGTAATGTCCAGCTATGAAGAAAAAGAGACTAAATGAGGAGAAAGGAGATTGGATAGGTGCCAGGTAATGTTGAAGTCTTCTTTCCATGAGACATAGAGATTATTTACAACATTTGTGCGCCTCAAAATAATATGTTATAGTGAAGTGAATTTTAAAATTAGACTGCTAATGGTATTACCATTGACAACAGAAGAAGGGTTAAAAAGCGGAAATTAATTAAAATAGCAGATATATGAATAGTCGCAGGAATCTTATATGGGGCTGAAAAGGTTTGTAAGGATACTATACGCCTACCACATCGGCATACAGAATATGAATTCAAAGCAGTTAAAAACCGAAAATTCAAATAAGGATACCAGCTGGTTAAGCTTTTCTAAAACGAATAATGGCTTCTCAGAAGAACTTCATGTTGCAAGAAGTGCCACAAATTATCGTATTTGAAAGAAACAGCAACATTAAAAAACCAGTGTTCGAGGAAACCCCAATCAAGCTTGTGGTTGAAACCAAA
>NW_027124625.1:361-7680 GCF_001457755.1 Trypanosoma equiperdum | reverse complement strand
TCGGCAGCCTTCAGCTCAAGCTCTTCTGCAAGCTTCTCATTCTCGGCAGCCTTCAGCTCAAGCTCTTCTGCAAGTTTCTCATTCTCGGCAGCCTTCAGCTCAAGTTCTTCCATGAGTCTTTGTACCTGAACATTAAGATTCCGGATGTCACTGCGACTTTTGTTATTTTCAAGAACTAGTTGTTCGTTTTCAGCGGTTTTTCTCTGTATCTCCTCCGCCAAGCGCTCGTTCTGCAGGGTAACTCCGGACCTATCCCTTTCTTCTCTTTCAAGTTCCTCATGCATATTGTGCAGTTGCTCGCTTAGGCTTTGATTTTCTGCCATAAGTTGCTCTAATCTGTCGTGGAGATTTTCTCGCTCGTCATTGGCTTGTTGAAGCTGCTGTCGCAACAGATCGTTTTCTTGCTGGAACTGGTTACTTCGATGCATATGGTCGTTGTACTCATCCAACGTCACCGAAAGCAGTGGTTCACTACTTATTTCGTCTGCGCTAACCATTTCCTGAAACGGCTTGGTTTGCGTCCCAATGGGTCGTAACGTAGGTTCAAGAGAGCGAACCTTGTGGGCATTTTGCCGTTTCTCTCTGTATGCCATGAGTTCCGCCTCCTGTTTGTCGAACAACTCTTCTAGGTTGTTATAATGCTTTCGCAACTCTTCCAGCAATGCAGTTGTCTTGATATGGTCATCGATCTCACCCTCAAGCCTCTGCTGAAGATCAGATATTTCCCTATCGCGCGCCTCAATGTGTGCTTGTGCGCTCTTCTCGGCCGCCCTGAGTGCCTCCAACTGTTCATCTAACTGTTCCAGATTCTCTAAGAGTCCCTCAATTTCCGCCTGTTTCTCTTCCAAGCGTTGAGTCATTTCTGAAAGCCCCTGCTCAGACAGTCTTGATTTCTCCTCCATCTGCCGAAGCTCGGCTTCGAGCCTCTCACACTCCGCTTCTAACTTTTCCTTTTCTTCCGAAACACCGCTTAACTCTGCCAGAAGGTCGTCCTGGGCGTTGAGAAGATTCTGGCACTGCTCCCGCTGCCGCTCTAGCTCCCGTTCAACTTGGTCACAGTGCTCCGTTTGCTCGCGGAGCTCGTCAAGGGTCACGCAGTAAACCGGTTCCGCGGTATCGTCCCCTCTGAAAGTCGACAAATTGCGCTGTGCACGTATTTGATTCGCCTGGGTTTTTTGGAGTTTCAATAACTCAAGTTCACTCGCCTGGTTATCGGCAAGATCCCTAAGCTTTTCAACCAAATCACGCAAACGACCGATCTCAGCATGAAGCTCACCATTTCGCTGTCGCAGCGACTCCTGTTCGCGCATGGTTGATGCTGTCTGCCGGCGAAACTCCTCGGCGGATTTCTCAAGCGTGTACTGCAGTGAACGGTTCTCGTTATGGATTTTGTCCAGAAGCATAAGCAGGTCTCCTATCTCGCTTTCATACGCATCCTTATCGCCTACGCGGCCCTTCATAGCAACCTCTTCAATAAACTTGTCGAACGTCATACCGCGGAATGCATGCTCCCTGAGATCAAATGCGCGGCACACCTCAACAATTGCACGATCCAAACCCTTTTTGGGTTGGTCGACGTCGCAAAGCATCCGATCCATTCCACGGGAAGGAAATTCTTGCAGCCGCTTATTTATCTCCGCGGCAGTTTGTTTCACTGGGTGTTGAACGTCAAACGACACCTGTAGCTTCTCCGATGTAGCAGTGAACTCAATATTCCTAATAGCATCCTCAGGAACATGGCAGGCCGCAGCCTGCTCGGTCCTGAATGTCGACAGAAGCTCCTCTGGCTTGCGTTCAACAACCTTCGACCACTCCCTCCCCGGATAAGACTTTCTGTGCTTGGTGGTGACGGTGGGTTCGTTCCGGTACATCCAACGCTCATCATGGCTGCTCAGTTCCTTGATAATTTCTTGTAAGTCCTTAATATTATTTGCAGAATCGCCTCTGGGGGCCTCAACAGACCTTAACCCGACGTCGGTTTCGATTCTTTCACGACGCGGAGCATTTGTCTTGCCTGCGTTTGTAAACAAACTGAACACGAAACGCTCCTGTAAATTCAAACGCCTTTCTTCAAGTTCGCTCGTGTACATTGAAAGGCAATGAAGCTCGGCCATCGCCTCCATGTAGCTGTTAGATAAATGAGAAAAGTGATCATTTATCTGGAGGCGAGTTTGCTCTGCCTTATCGAGTATCAACCCCACTTCATCGTCAGTTAATACGCAGTCCTGTGCTGAAGGATCAACTCCCACAATGGATATGACGGAGGAGAGGGGAGCCTTAAGCTGCACCGACGTTTTGGTGAATGATGTTAACTGACCTCCGAATGTCGGCGTCCCTCCCCGTTCGAGCTCCTCCTTCAGCTTCATCACCTTCAAACGGCAGCCCTTCATTCCCGCAATGCAGTTTGCAATGGCATCATTTTGTTCCTGCACTCGTGTGTCCGTTGTCAGACGGCAGTACGCTTCCTGATACGCTAAAGCACTTAATACCCAGTGATGTAAGCTGCTGATTGCCTCAGAATCTCGTGATGCAGCCAGTGACGAAAGACGCTGCTCGTTTAGTGATGAACATATCTCTTCAGCGTTAGGGTACGTTTTCCCAGTGATGTCTGCGCTTATGAAATCTGCAATGGCATTCGGCCTCCGGTATTCCATACGAATGTCGTCCCATGTGGAGCAGTTGGTTACTGTCGGGTCGTTTTGTGCCAGCGCGAGCACAGACTTGAGAACCTCAACGGCAACTGGAGAGGGGCATGCTTGAGACGTTACTTCCCGCATGTGCACTTCGTCAACGCTCGCCACACGCGCCTTGGCATCCTCAAACACGGCGCGTGCGGCAGAAACGCGGTCTTCGTTTTCGCTGCGGATGGCAGCCAGTTTATCACGCGCACTGGAGAGCTGCTCCTGAAACACGCCCATGCGCTTCATCTCCTTCTGAATTTCGCTGGATATATTGTGCTTCAGCGTCTCGCAGCTACCTTCATTGACTGCCCACTGCTCCACGACAACAACATGTTTGTCGGAAGAGACGACCGTGCCCAAAGCCCACTGCCAGTGCTCTCCGTTTGCCAAATGATCGAATGCAATAACTTGGCCAGGCTGTAAAGTTAGTGGGTTTTCACTGATAACATTCAGAAGAGCCATAATTGGAGCACTTCTAAAGCGACTTAATCCGGAGTTCGCGAATCCCTATATCCTTGCGGAAGTGCTATTTTATTTTTTCCTACCCACTGTTGTTGCTTGACTTGTTTTCCCTCTCCGATGTCGAGGAGAGAAATTTAATTTTACGTAGAGAAAAATGGCATAGGTGTATGGTCACATTTTTTTCTGTGCGACCGCAGGGGCAGGCAGAGCAAGATGATCCACATCCACCTGTTCCTTTCTTGCAGAACTCCAACCCCGACACGGAAAGGGTTTACAATAGATATATCGGTACTGCATCAACTGCTGCAGCTTCCGAAGGAGGTTGCAGGTGTTTACCACAAGTATAAACAAAATAAATATGTTATCGCGTGCAAAAAGCTGCTTCTTAAACGCGCAAGAAAATAAAGTCCTCTGTTAATCCTTACGCACACCTCGAAGGGGCACAAAGACATGTTACGCAGAACTACGCGAAGAAAGACGGTATTGTATGCTATCACCCTCCCCTATAGCCACGTTAACATAAATAGTGAAACGCTGAAATGGGTTAGTCGTGCAAACGTAACACCCCTCCCGCACACACTCGCTGATCCCTCCTCATATACGCCTTTACTGGGGCGGGTAACGCTGCGCACGTCACTTCACATCCCTTTGCACAATAATCTTGACGCTCTGTTTGGACCATGTGCTTTATTTCCGTTACGGAACACTACAAAGATATAAGCACCGAATGAACAGCTGTGAGGGAATCAGTCGAGTATTCAAAAAAAAAAAATGCCCCTTCCGACTATATAAGAGCAACCACATATTCGTCAATCGATTTGTTCCTTTATACGAAATTTTCTAACTGCAAAGGTAACTACAACAACCTCATTAGTAAACAGCTAAACAAAAAATCTACACACAAACGTCGGCACGAGAGTGCCTATGAATTGAAACAAAGAAATTACAGAATACACACCCTGACACGCAAAATACGCTCGCTCGCTGACAGCGTAGGTAGGCGGGTAAAGGACAAACCACTGTAAATATTTTATTCTTAATACCTTTTCACACACGCTGAACAAAAATGTGATAACATCGGTAACTGTCCGCTTTAGCTTGTGTTTTTCTTTAAGATACCAGTCTCTAGTAACAGAAAGCGGTAGCTGTCCTGATTATCCTTGTGAACTACAAAATCAACGCCATTTCGTTCCTGTAAATGGTCAGATAATGTCCACAACAGTACCAGATGGTATAATATTTGATAAAATGGCACGCAATGCGACAACTTCATGGCATCAGACAAGCAGGACAAATCAAATACTTCCACTTCGCCATCGATGCAGATTCTGTGGCGGAAGGAGCACGGCAGCACAACGGCAAGTATTAATGCTGCGCATTCAACGACGTGCTGTTACTTGCACTCCTCATTTATTACAACAATAGGAAATACAGAACACCACCATAACCCCTCGTAAGCGTAGTGTTTTAACTTGGAGAAATCCCACACCAAAAGATACCTGGATATTCGGAAGTTGCTATAAAAACAAACACTCTATGGGTCCAACTAAGTGTATCGTGACGATCATTTTCATTTTTTTTTCCTAATCCAGTGAGATATGCTTCTGCTTCCCTTGATCATATGTGTTGCTTCATTTTACTCCCTGGGTTTATTACTGTTCTATGCTTGATAGCCGTTTCACCTTCGGCACAGCGAAGCATTGAGAACCGGAACGGATATAAAAGCCACTTGCGCTTGGAACGAATCATTTTCGTGAGCACCGGTGATAATAAAAGTGAATGCGGCAAACTGATGGGCATAGCAGTGACCGCCACAAAAGCAACTATAGCACGACCCCTTCTCAACATGTAAATATGGTGTCCCCCTACATAGCCCGGTGTTTTGGTGCAAGTATCCGAACGACAAAGAGTAATCAATTTCCCGTTTTTCACTACAAAAATACAAGAGAACATAAGCTAAAAATACCGGATCTCACTGTATGAATAGAAACACAATAACGTGCAAACGTGCAATGCCTTGCCAACGCGTAGCTTATGTAAAGTCATCCATTTATTTACGCAACATGAAACACACACCCTGATGTTAAAAACACAGAGGTGGGACAAACCCCCCTCCTGCGGGTACGCTGTGGTAAGGAAATAAAGACATCAGACAACGTACTGTTAATTAGAGTTAAACGAAAGTTCATTCCGTCGCCGACTGTCAGCTCAACGCATATGTATTTTTCCAAGCAGAATCATCACAGTTTTTTTCTTGATATGGATACCATTTTATACAATAACGGCATTAACCACGTCTTTCTCAAATGACATTGCTTCGCTATCCCAACACTAACATCTGGCAACCACTCTATGTATACTCTGTTTCACATCTACTGCGTCCTGACTCTGTGATGCAGATTATAAACCTTGGTACCGCAAAATAGAAGCTTTAATAGCACTGAACCACATAGTTACTCGAAACTACCCAACGCTTTGAACCACCGCATGCAAAAGCCGGAATGAATCAGGACATGCGTAGCATCAAGAAGTAAACATAAGCTCACGGAAGTGAAATTCAACTATTTATCGCATTGGGATAACTCGAACAATGCTCCGTTAGAGACCCACCGTATGTTTCAGTTGAACGAATACTAAAAACGCTCGGTCTCTGCTTGAAAAATTTGAAGTCCCTTCTATATCAATAACTAAGTGGTCGCGCTTCAATAGTCGTGCGCTCCAAAAGAAAGAAGGAGAGCTAGAAATTTTTCGGTGAGTATAGTACAAGAAATTTGCAAAGAGGCATGAGTAAATGAACTTCGGGGGAATGTTTGAGCAACGAGAGTACCGTATCTGAATGCGAGGTAAGACTCAGTGTACTTGTTAGTGGCGCTTACCATCTTCACCTGCCTTGTTGACTAGTGCTGAAAAACGAGAGGAATAAAAGTGCCGCGGGCATAAAGCCAAAAGGCAAGCCAACTTGGTAATCTATTTATTTTTTTAACGGAGGTATCAATAATAACTTCAACAGAGGTTGAAACGAGGATACTTAGTGTGGAAAGGGCTGATGAATACATCTAGGACGCGAACCGGTAAGTACCTTAATTTCGGGTAAATGATAATAATAATAATAACCGTATTTCTCCAGTAGTCATACCATAAACCGAGCACATGCATAATGAGTTGTTAAAACACGCACACTATCTTCATTGTCACCAGTGTATGACACCCAACGCTGATCAAGCGCGTAGGCAACATATTACAAACGGGTGTTAAGTTGTATGAAATATGGCACTGTTTCAAATGCTACCCCCTTCTCAACAGCGTCAGTACACCTCGCACTGCAGTCGGACGAAGGCACAGATGTGACACCCAACGTCACGGTGTTTCAACAAGACGCTTGCAGAGCGTGCAGAAAAGTGATTCCTTTGCGGCTGTGCCTATGCGCGCACCCCATTACCATCAGTACTCCCGAACAGGAACCCACCTTCCGAGACGACAACAACGGCTGGTATAAAGATCAACGACCATGCACTTGCCAGCGCGCAGCGGACGCAACTCATAGACCCATAAAAGCATGAATTCAATAAAACAATAGCAACACCAATGTGAAAACGTCTGCGATAGCGCCGCCACCTTCATTCACCCGGTCCACTGCACTGCGCACCGCTCCCACACCGATAGGTGCCAGAGGCATCGATGAACGACTACTTCGCAGCACCTCCAAAACGGTTTTAGACAGAAATTAGCAGGGCCGCCGGCTCGCCCGGGCACTAAAGCAATCCCTTAAACTACCTGAAACCTGGCGGAAGACCCCACGGAAACGCACGGGCGGAGGCCTACAGAGAAAGGCGCCCCGCTACGCACAGGCGCCCTCGCCGGCTCACAAAAAGGAAACCATGCGTACCTCCCACTCACGAGACACACCACAACCGCCGAACCCCATACCGTGTGGACGTCCCCCGCGCGCAGGGGGAACCACGGGTTTACTGCTGCAGTCCCGTCACCCCAGCAGCGAACACGCGGATCCCTCGCGATAGCCGAAAACAAAGCAGAGGGAAATGACTCGCGTCTGTCGGGGCCGCGGACGCCAGCGCCTCAACAGGTCAACTTTGGGCAGAACCTCCTCAGGTCGGGGACGTCAAGAGCCCCCACGTGGCACCGGGGTTGAGTACATCATTAAAGGGGAGGCCAAAC
>NW_027124625.1:0-351 GCF_001457755.1 Trypanosoma equiperdum | reverse complement strand
TAATGTTTCACAAATCCTATTACATTCCATGCTGTTGAGATTCATGGCCTTTATGGAGTCGTCAGAAATCGTAGAGTAATGGTGAGTTGAGTTTACCGTTAAGGGGAGGCCAAATGACTGTTCGCACCCTGTCATCAGGGAGACATGGCAGCTCGCCGGCTGTTGGTTGTTGGGGTAATGGGAGAAGTGGAAACGATATTGGCTCCCTGATGTGGGAACCGATATCTTTGTTGTCCCTTGCACGCTCTTGCATGTTCCCGTGGGCGTGTAGGGGCAACTCCTGTTGTGGAGAAGACATCAGAGGCAACTGTAATTCACATACTGGCGTATGGTAAGGGACTGTCTCTTCAA
>NW_027123745.1:0-3228 GCF_001457755.1 Trypanosoma equiperdum | reverse complement strand
ATACATATATACATATATATATATATATATATGTGTCTGTGTGTTGTTTCCCTAACAGTTTTAGTTCTTTTCAAGCACTGCTGCCACCTGCCATCGTGATTCATTGTTCTGTTCTCTCTCTCTCTTGTTCTTTTCTTTATTTACGTTTTTCTCTCCTGACTTCTTTTCGCTTTTTCTTGTTAACCACCTCCGTCATTTACCTTCATCCTCCTCTCCCACTTTGTTGAATGATCACCCTCACCAACAATATATATATATATATATATTGCTTATATTGTATTGTCCTACTGTTAGCGGAAATTAAAAAGAAAAAATATATTAAAAAGGAAAAGGAAAAGCAAGTGGTGAAAGACAACGCAATCACTACGGTGTGTCGAGTATCAGATATTTGCATTAAAAAAAAAAGCAAACAAACAAACAAACAAACACCAGAAGCAACGAAAACAAGAATCCGCAACACGACGTTAAATTACACTCATTTTTGTGCGAAAGTGACGTCTAAGGAAAGACGGTGTAGCGGAAGGGGAAGGAAACAAATAAATAATAGATAAATCAACAATAAATTTCTATTACAAACAAAGCAGAAGATACTTACATAGGGATAATAAGTGAACTCAAACCTCAAGACCGGTTGTGTTCCCTTCCCTCTTCGTTACTTTAACAATCAGCCGTATAGTCACACAATACACGTACACATTTATTTGTATTTATATTTATCAGTATAGAGCTCTATTAAATATTTTAAACAGAAATAAGAGCCAAGAAAGTGGAAAAGAAGAAAAAAAAAGAACAAGAACAGACACAAGCGGCATATACAAATACGCACACATCTCCTGCACTCGTTGCATATAGGTGTAGTAGCTCAGGTAAAATCCCCCCTTCACTTATGGCTGATCTCCTTGAGCTTCGTGGCGAAAACAGAATATGGAAACTTAAGCGTCAGCGCATACTCGGGAAGGGAAGCTTCGGTTGCGCAACGCTTTACGAGCAGGCGGACGAAACGGCGCAGGGAGGTGGTGATCGTTTTGTTGTTGTGAAGGATGTGGATATGCAAACAATGAAAAAAGATGAAGAGATGAAGGCATTGGATATGGAGGTGAGTATACTTCGCCGCTCTATGGGACACCCCAACATTGTGCAATTCCTCGACCGCTACCACGACGGTAAGTTCATGGTGTACATCATCATGGAATTTTGCAACGGTGGTGATTTGGGGCAGCGTATTGAACAGCTCCAGTACCGTCACAAGAAGGAAGAAGAGAGTTTTGTAGCCTCACTTATGATTCAGATGTTGGTTGGATTGAATTTCCTGCATGTTGACCAGCGCACCCTCCACAGGGACATTAAGCCACAGAACATCTTCATTTTCGAAGACGGAACCGTTCGTATAGGAGATTTTGGCGTGTCGGTAGTGCTCGATCAGCTTGGCGGGGTGGCGAAGATGGCGTGTGGCTCGCCGCTTTACATGGCGCCTGAACTTTGTGAGGAGCGGGCATATGATGGAAAGGCTGATATATGGAGTCTCGGCGTCACCTTGTATGAACTCATGATGCTGAAACGCCCCTTCAACTCCACATCAGCACCAACACTCATGCGGATGATCTCGCGCGGAGAGTATCAACTCATCACACCGGAAGATGGTTACTCCTCGCCTCTCATTGATTTGGTTCATTCATTTTTACAGAAATCCGCGGTAACACGACCAACACTTAGGCGCGCACTGCGTAGTTCCTACGTCCAGAACAATCTTTCCACTGTTCCACTCAGTTGTCTGGAGTCCAAATATTATAAACAGATATTTGGTGAGGAAATAGTGCAGAAGGCCATCAGCGCCAAGAAAAGGTCCATGGGTGCATCCACCAGTGGGAGTGGTGGTGACGGTTGTAGCAGCGGTAGTACCAATAATAATTATAACAATAATAACAATAATAATAATAATAACACTAATGCAAAAACTAGCGTCGCGACCTCCGAATTGGATTCTTGGTTGGAGCAGAGCAAAGGTGTGACGGATGCGTTGGCTGAACAAAAAATGTCACCGCAACGGCCCAAAAGTGCGCTGGCGCGGCGACCGCTTCTTCAGCCGAGCAGTGTTTCAACCCGATCAGAGAACACGCCGAGCATCCCACCAATTTGTGAGAATTCGGAACGGCCGCAAAGCCGAATGTCATTTCACAAACCGTCGGGTCGCGTGAGCGGCGGTGATGAGTATGAAGATGACTTTGAAAGCAGCGGCAGCAGTAATTAATACATTTGGTTATTATTTTATTATAAGAGAAAATAATAATAATAATGATAATAACCAAGTATTTCTACATATATGTATGATCGTACTTGTGTGTGCTTGTGTGTTTGTTCGTATGGGCGACTTGTCTTTCCTTTTATCCACACCTTCAAGGGCTGTGAAGGTTTATGGAAAGCGTTTGTTTTGTGTTTTGCTCTCTTTCCTTCCTTTCCTTTCTTTCTTTCCATTTTTTCTTTTTTTTATGTTGCTTGGGACGTGCTGATCTTCTGTTTCCCCTCTTCCTTCCTTTGCTCCTTTTCTTGCTTTGCTTCCGGTAATCATGTTGTCGTAAGAGGCGACGGGTAAATTATACGAAAGGAGCTTTGTGAACACGTAAATTTTATGCAAAAAAAAAAAGAAAGGAAGGAGGAGGAGGAGGGGAAAAAAAAAACAGAATCACACATATAAAGAGAGAGAGAGAGAGGGAAGGAAAAAAAAAGAATATAAGTGACTTGTAATGTTTAGCACCGGTGTCTCTGTTGAAATGCGTTGAGAAGAAGTGGTGGTAACCGCTTTTTTTTTTTTTTGCTGCCGCCCCTCATTTTGCTTCGTTTTGTTTTCATTTCGTTCCCTCCCGTTTCGTTCTTACCTTCTTATTTTTGCTTGTCGGATTGTTTGTTCTCCTCCCTTTCTTCTTTTTTCTCCCCCTCTATTTCTCAGTTCCCTTCTTATTCTAACTTACCATTGAGGCTACTGGAATGGAACCAGCATATGTAAATGTTTATGATATATATACCGAATGATGTGTTGCTACACTTCCCTTCTAAAGAAAAGAAAAGAAAAAAAAATGTTCCTCTTCTTTTTTTTTTTTCTTCATTTGACTTCCCAGTCACTTTTCTAAAGAAAATGTTTCGTGCCACTCAAGTGACCATTTAAGGAATAAATGCAAGCTAAGGTTAGACTGAAGAAGCAAACATATATACTTTATATATATATATATATAT
>NW_027124257.1:279-3562 GCF_001457755.1 Trypanosoma equiperdum | reverse complement strand
AGAGAAAAATATATATAGCAGTAAGGAATTATTTAGCAAAAAATAATTTTTTGCGGTGAGGGTTAATAGTTTAGTAGTTATCGATGATGTACTTACAAAAATTCTTTATTATGCTAACATATCTATCTTTCTTTTTGGTGAAAGAAATTTAAGCAGTTATAATTGACTCATGTTGATTCCATATACCCTTCTTGACGCTGAGTGTTTTTTTAATTTCGTTTATCACCTTTTGCATCTTTTTTTCTTGTAGCCACGGGACACCACCAAAATATTCCTGTTATTACCATCAAAAGCATTGAGGAAGGACGAGTAATCTACACTATATATGCAAATCTTGGCTCAATGTTGTCATTAGTCATACGGTCCATATGCACCAGACGCGGCTAGTCGGGCCGAAAAATGCGTGCAATTTTCTCAACCAATCTTTCTGCACGTAGACGCATGCCCTTAAATGTTCGTATATTTACGTATACATGTATATTTGGGGCACTTGATATTCGATGCGTTACAAGGAATTCCTTGTTTCCTCTCCGTTTAAATGCCTACGAGAAATGAAAAGTAGATTGGGGGAAATACACACAGCTGCTTTGCCTAAGTTTTGCCTTGTTTTTCTATATAGTCTAAACAACAATACTTTAATTCATGCCTAAATATCCATTTTTATGTACCTCATTGCAAAAGATGAATCAATCTGAAGAAAAATAATGTAAATATGAAAGGGATGTGAGAAACCACGCTGACACAGGAAAGTAACAAACAATTTAAGAGGAAGGCACCAAGTGCATGAGATAAAATGTTTAGATATAATTTTATATCAAGATGGAGCACACATGCGCAAATGGCAACTACCTCGGTTGGTCAACAAAAACTCTCTTACGGAGAGTGGGCGACAGAAGTCACTTCTGAGAACCTGAAAACGGGTGAAACAATGCGAAATTGCGCTCATATATGCAGTTCCGTGCTCATATGCATACGTTTAATACGTTATTCGTTTTTCGTCTCGCTTGTTTTCCAAATTACCGGCACCTACGATGTGTATGAAAGAGAAAGTCAAAAGAACTAAGAAAGAAAAATCCGAAGATGGTCAAGAGTACTTCGGAATTAAAATCATCGCATAGCGAAACTCAAGCACTTCGGGACCCCCATTTAACAAAGTTCGTGTAGTTGGCCAAGCGACTATCTCAATTCTGACTATGCCTTCCATACAAATCGCCTTTAATTTTCTTTTTACCTTTTAATATGAAAGTTACCATCAATCTTAGATATAGCAGCATCAGCAGCAAACGGCACGTCCAATATATCAAATGACCGATTATTTCTGTTGCACTTAAAATAAAGAACGTCAGTGGTTGTTTCAATCGCAGCAGGACAGATACACGTTTTCTGACACTAGAGCGTCCAGTGAATTAACTACTTCCACCACGCGTGCTTCATTGATCACGATTAGTTAAGTGTGTGTGGGAAAACGGTAACCTTAGGGTTCATGTCTACGGTAGCTGAACCTCAAATTTTTCACTTATCACCCACTACACAACTTCACATTTTAAACATAGCCGGTGCTCGCAGAACTATTTCCGTGATCTTCTTTTTACTATTCTTTCCCTATCACATTGATTCGTAGAATGCGTTTAAGTCACCCCAATGAATAAACTCAAACCTTTCAAGTGTCTTAGAAACCGGAGAGGTGATCTCACACCCACGACTACATCCCACTACAGGTGGGGAAATCCTCCTTTTAGGTGCATCTACAACAATCTGAAGATCCAAACCTACCCCCCCCCCCAAGTAAAACCCTTATGTGACAAAAACAAGGTCCCTATACGCATCAGAAACTGCATAAACCAAACGATGTACCGCACAAGCTGAAAGTTCTAGCTTTGTACCGATATATCATCGTTACTGTTATAGCAATTAGATCCGTGAAAGAAGTTCAAACTGTATCGAGCGTCAAGAAGTAGCGTCCATAAATGGTAATTATAATAATATACGGCCAGTTGTCACCGTGCGAAAACGCAACTCATATATTAGCACCGCTTCCAAGATGGAGATGGTCTGAACATGGGGAACGACCCTGACGGAAAGTATCGTGAGGTTCCAAAGCCCATCAGGGCTAAACCCCGCAGTCCATATACTCGACTCGGTCACGGGGGTGCATAACGAAATCAGCATCACCACCGTCCGCAACAAGAAACCCCTGCGGATACCTTTCACAGAGTAAATAAAATTCTCTAAACAAAATTACCTTAGGATGTTGTGTCACAAAAACAAACTAAACCCAGCATCCACTAGGCCTCTGCACCTTTTCCAGTAATATATCGGATGAATCGGAGCGCTGAGTCGAACGCGGTACTCTAGGTTAGGCATTTCATTTCCTCTCACGGTACCAACGCCTCGCTTTTTTTTTTATAATTCATTGCTTTGTGGCATGCGAGGCGTAAAGCTCAGCCGCCGCTCTCTTAGAAGCGGTCCTGCCTTCATTAAGACATTTGGTGTGTCAGCGACATTATCCGTGCTTCTTTCATTGTGAAATCTAACCGGAGTCATAGTAGCAGGCAAATGTCTTCCTCCATTGCCAACAGGACCTCCATATTTTTTTTTTATTTAAAAGCCTTTAGTCTGTAAAGTTACGCTGAACTCCTGACAAACAGCAGCACAATGAGTATGATCTAACAATCCACTGGACAGAACAGTGGCAGCACGCTCCACATGTCACTCATCGAACAATGACCGAATTTTCCATATTTCTATCTCCTCTAAATTCACATCACCGAGCTCATGTTTTTCTCAAGCATTACTCAACATGGAAACAAATCCGCTCCACACATCATTTTTTTCTGTTAACGGCGGCAAACAAGCGACAATGATTATTACCCGAAGTCGGTAGTAAAAGAGTGTCCATGGCCCTAACGCATAGCTTTTCATGCGACCATCCAGCCTTCCGTACCATAACTGATACCCTTCAGACACTCCAACGGCGATCGAGCACAAAACTATCCTTGTTCATGCTCCGACACGCATCCGCTGGCAATAACAACCAAATATCTTATTGATAAAACCAGAATCTCCATGAAAAAAGAGATAATCCATAGAGGAAAGTTGGTTCACCCACTGGCATCGCACTTTCAGATTTTGGTAGGTTGACGCAGTATTACTTCAAACAATCACCAATTCCCTGGACGATACATGCGTCATTACGTTTTATTTTCGAAGTTCCCACATTGGTATAAAGCCACAGTTTTCATTGACCCACCGAACCGAGAAAGAAAATCATTTCGGTACCGCC
>NW_027124257.1:0-269 GCF_001457755.1 Trypanosoma equiperdum | reverse complement strand
TTTTTTTTTTTAGCAATGCCCGAAGAAACCTCACTCTTCTATACAGCATTGTTAGCTCCATAGCGGTCGATGAGACTGTGAACGCAACGTTTCCCGTAAAGATATCGGCACACGTCCATTTAAAATAATATCAAGTCAGCAGCTGCTGCTGACACTTAAACTCCCGATTCCTTACAAAAAAAGAGAGGGAAAAGAGAAGTTCTCTCTCCCTCTCTCTCTCTCTCTCTCTCTCTCTCTCTCTCTCTCTCTCTCTCTCTCTCTCTCTCTCT
>NW_027123712.1:0-1284 GCF_001457755.1 Trypanosoma equiperdum | reverse complement strand
TGCTACACGAAATAGAACGCTACAAGGGAAAAGCAAAAACAGAGGAAAACACGATGCGCGGAAGCGGCCTCATTCACACGTCCAATGGAGCTCTGAACAGGGTGCGCAATTCCGCAATACCCCTGAGGGAGGGGAAATAAATAGGAATAGAGGAACAAATGGTTTTATAACTGACACTTAATAGGCTCTCACTTAGCATCTTAGAGGAAATGGATGTTCATAAAATCGCTCACATAAAAAAAAGATAAAACGAAAATAAAACGATTAGTGGAAGTTGTTCTACTAGTTGCGTGTTATGGGCCAAACGAGTATCTACCCGTATCTTGTTATGGCTTATATGAGTAACACTGCACAGCCGGTAGGCCGCACAAGTCAGCACACAATTGCGAGGGAAAAAAAGACGATGAGTAGACACAATTCACCACCTACACAGATCGTAATGTGCGACAAGGAAGTCAATGTCGTCTCCGCCTCTCCTTTTGGTTTGGGAGTTGCCGAAGGTTGATCTTGAGAATTTGTAGACTCCTCATCTGAATGCAAACTTTCGTTGATTACTGCTAGCTCCTCATTGGCAGTGGAGTTTCCATTACCTGGAACGGGATGCGATGGCTGTGGAACTGTAACTTCGCAGAGGGCAGCGAAATAAGTTAGTGACTTGTATCCAGGTGCCTTACCCCCGGGCTTGTTGCCAGAAACTTCGCCGCCATCAAACCAACCGAACCACTTCGTCACGTTAGTGTACCAACCCATCACGTGCAATTGGCCATCCTGAGGATAACTTTGCGCAAAAAACGACGGATAACCACCCAATGCGCCTGAACCACTTTTATAAGTGTACGATCCCCGCCAGAATGCAACGCCGTTGCCCTCTATTCCCGATGCTTCAAACAGACCACTGTTCCATCGGTAGACGCAATTAAGGGAAGTATCGTAGTCTCCTGCTGTGCAACGAATTCCCGCGTCCTGTGCCGCACTTGCACTGTAAGTGGCATCCCCTCCAAGGTAACTGTAGATAAATGGGCCATCAGCTACACCCAAGTGGTAGGCAGTGAGGCGTTCGTTAGTTGCCTGCGAGTGGTCAGTGGCCAGCGTCCCGCCGGCTTCACGGCAGATATGCACTGAGTTACTGTAGTCTACAAGGTAATCACCTCCATGCCAAAACTTTCGGTTGGGGAAGAGAATATACTCCTTGACATAGGCAGTTGGGTACACCTTACCAAATGCGAAGAGATGTGATGAACCTGAAAGACATTGCAGCAGGGCAGTGAAGAGAACGACCATCCG
>NW_027123217.1:1398-2347 GCF_001457755.1 Trypanosoma equiperdum | reverse complement strand
TGTCCGGCTGCAAAAGGTGCGATGAGGGGTGCGAATATTTTTTGTACTTCAACTATAAGTTGGAAACGAGTGGCTTCACTTTGAGGCAATTTCAACATATCACACGAATTAATTGTTGCGCCATTCATATACAACTTGCCTCCCGGTAGATTGAAGCATGTACTCACTGAACCACCAATTGCATTTATTTCAAGGCAGCCATCTTTATATTCTTGGAGAGTAGTTTCGTTCACGGTGTCTCCCAACGGACACGTATGGTCGCCACACGTGTTCGGGAAGTCTGTAACACTCACAATACTTTTGACATCGCACTTGGCCTTTTCAGTATCGACCACTATTGAATTAACATCATCCCACACGGTCCTAGCAATCTCCGCAATAGCTGTGTAATATTTATTCGCCTTTATAAGAGCATCGGGTAAATCTTTCCTCATTGCCCTTACACTCTCATTAATATCAACAAATAATCCACCCACCTTAGCTACAAGATCTCCCATTGCATTACCATAAGATATAAGTTTTTCCAGGTTTTTATGTTGGTCTCCCATTGCATTTCTAATAACACTCAAATATTTTGTGCTTTCACCTGTTTTCCCTTCCATATCATCTAATATGCGGGATGCATTTGCATACACTTCTTCATTCACGAATAGTTTCTTCTCACCGTCGCTATATAATGTATTTAATGCATTTGAAAGGCAGTTAAGGTAGCATATAGTCTCGTGAAAATTCTGGAAAGAATGATCATCCACCAATATACATATATCGTCTCCACTAATACAAATTACGAAAAATAATGAGAAAAACAATTCAACAACCACAATCTTCATTATCTACAACTTGGCATGACAAAAGGTATAAAATAGAAAAATTATATAAGCTCCACCACACAGAAGCGACAGATATCACTTTTGTATAATTCCAATCGAAAACTTGTACCACAAATTTG
>NW_027123217.1:1147-1388 GCF_001457755.1 Trypanosoma equiperdum | reverse complement strand
CAAGCTATACGCACAAATCATAGAACGAAATGGGGAATTGTAACGGGTACAAAACGTAATGGATGTGTATCCAAACACAATTATCATTGAATTAATATGGCTAACGTGATGTGGACTCCAAGTTAGTAATCCCAATAACAAAATCATTACACAAAATACAACATTGAATCACATAACCAACGTTACTGCAAAAAATATTAAACTTACTAGGGTATGTTTCTTTCTCATTGTGAATCCTTCT
>NW_027123217.1:574-1137 GCF_001457755.1 Trypanosoma equiperdum | reverse complement strand
CCCTTGCGCTTCCTCCCACTCTCCTTGAAATATCTACGCACTATCGGGCTCTGAGTTAGCAACTCTTTTAGTTTATTTTCGTATTCATCAAAGGGGCCAAATTTTAGTTTTAACTCATTGTATTTGTCCTTGATACTTTCATATCCTTTTCTAACCAAGGTGTAGTTCTTGACGAGTTCGGGCACCATTTCACTAGATTTCAGAATAACGTCAGAATCTTTTTTGTAGGTAACAAAACCTCCAGTGGTCCCCACTATGAAAGATCCAGGTCCTCCATTTGCAACATCTTCTGTGCCCATGATCCAGCACTTTGTGCTGTTATCGGCTGTTAGTTCGACTTCTTGGTTAGCTTTGTATTTATTCAGCACAGACAATACGCCGTCATCTGAATAATCTTCAGTAAAAGACATATTACATTTATTTGGGGCGTCCGCTGCTTCGTATTTGCAATCGCCTCCCCCACCGCTCCCACATCCATTCTCACCTCCCGCTGAGGTAGTTTTTTCCTTTACCAGACAACAATATTTACTTTCTTCCTTCGTTTTCTCAAATAACACTACAAG
>NW_027123217.1:0-564 GCF_001457755.1 Trypanosoma equiperdum | reverse complement strand
ACAATGTCTAAGAAACTAGCATCCATTACCTGCAGAGCTTCATCCATATTATTCATTACTTTTTCCATTTTCACATATGTGTTTTTTATATTTTCCATATCACTTCCATTAACAACCCCTATCTTCTCCAGACCCTGCACTATTGCTTTCCATGTCCTCCCCTTTACACCATGCCGATGCCGCCACTCCCGAAACTTATCTACCATTCCTGTCGCATTTTGGTGCTTTTTCTGAATCTCAGCACTCACAGCCCTTAAGGCATAACTGAGGTCGCATAACATTTCAGCTCCCTTGAGAGTCATGGCCTTTCCAGAAGGCTGCCCCTCCACTGTCCCGGTGACAATGCCAAACACTGTCAGACACACTGCAAGAAAAAGTGATATCACCCTCATTACCTCTCTAAAAACAAAACAAGTTTATATGGTACAATTGATTACAGTTACATCTCATTAGAAATTAACACGCACATGCACACACATTTATATACACACCATACCATTTTACATACAAGAAAACGCGCAAAAAACATAACAAACATAACATAACATATTTGGTAATGTAATA
>NW_027123129.1:7582-7940 GCF_001457755.1 Trypanosoma equiperdum | reverse complement strand
ATTGCTGGCAGTTACTGCTAAACAAAAAAAATAGTGATACCACATTCATTATTCATCTTACCAAAACAAATTCATATGATATTATTTATACACTCACATGTTTAAGAATTAAACAATATGCACACGTGTTCATGCACAAACCATAAAAACAAGATGCTACGCAACAATGTCGGTAACGTAACAATAAACTAAAACATACAAAAAAGGGAAAGAATTAATAGCATAACAACACCAGTTTTCACATCTATATAATAGAAAAAACCATTGTTTACTTTATCATTGTCACCTTAACCGTCGCCCTTTACTCGGTTACTTTGCCATAGCCCAGCATCACCACCTAGTTTCACCTCAAGAAATG
>NW_027123129.1:7455-7572 GCF_001457755.1 Trypanosoma equiperdum | reverse complement strand
TTCAAGTGTGTGATTGTAACTGACACATGTGAGTCCAGCAGTGTAACCCGTGCAGGTGTGATTATCATTATGTTCTGTTTTCACATAACCAAGGATACCTTTCACCTGATGTCCGCG
>NW_027123129.1:6923-7445 GCF_001457755.1 Trypanosoma equiperdum | reverse complement strand
TGTTGGAATTCTTCCAACTCATGAAGATGACTGTCAGACTCTTTGGCATACTTCGTCATTTCTTACAGCTGCTCAGTAGCGTTAGTGAGAGGGTTGTACCAAGGGATCCCACCAATTTCAAGTGTGTGATTGTAACTGACACATGTGAATCCAGCAGTGTAACCCAGGCACGTGCTATTTTCGTTATGTTCTGTTCTCACGTAACCAAGAATACCCTTTACCTGATATTTATCCTGTTCCAAATTTACTAGTGCATCAAACTGAGCTAATGCACTCTTTAGGATTCTCACATTGGATGCAACATTCTTGTATACGCAAGCCTTACTAATCACATCCTATGCTTCAGTATGGTTGTATTTTACTTTTCTAGGGTCGCAGGTATTATAGTTGCTTGGACAATATTCAGCCATCATAGTCCAACTTCCATGTTTCGGTCTCCTTATTTGATCCTTGCAAGGACAGTTATATCAATTACATACACTATCACTATATTTTCCCCCACCTCTCTCTTCGTTTTCTTCA
>NW_027123129.1:0-6913 GCF_001457755.1 Trypanosoma equiperdum | reverse complement strand
CCCACACATAAACAGAAAAAGTCATTAATTAGCGTCTTCCTAACTAACTTGTCTCCGTAACAACCGCAGCTCGTGCCTGCATTATCTATACTATTGAACAACGGTGGTTTATTCCCCCTCACGGCTTCCTTCAGAGTTTTATTCTCACTTCTTGCCACATCCACAGCGTCGCCATACACAGCCCTCAACATATTTTCTTCAGCAGAACGACTTGCATTTAATGCTCTTGTCCTATTCACCTCTATCTGCTCCTTAAGCTTTTTGCCTTCTCAAACAGTTTCTTTATCTCCTGATATGCTGTCGTGCTGTCAGACGAATCGCTCGAGTCGTTACTGCAACCCGCAGCTTCCGACTCGCTGACCATTTCCTCCAACTTCTTCAGAATCTCTCCTTCCTTCTCACGATTCTTACAGGAAGGATGTGGCGCCTCTGCTTGTGTGATCCTGTAAATCTTGCACAGTGTCTCGAACTCACCAACATTATGATATATTTCACCTTCATTGGCAATGTCCCTAATCGCATCAAAATTTATAGATTCAGTGTTCCTTTTGAACGACCGCAGATCACCTTGAAAAGGAGATAAAACAGCCACGAACAAACCAATGATAAACACTAATTCGTGCCTCATTGTGATTTTGTTTCTACATTCATCAGTAAAGAAGGGAGAAACAAAACTCGTCATTATTGTTATTGGCAGACACACACAACAAGCAGACACATTGAAACATAGAAATTAATAAGCGCATGACGCAGCCAACTACAACAGCGCCCAACGAAAGAGGAAGCGCACCTAAATACACACAGTCAGATGAGCGTACCATCCCAAGACGGATATCAACATTAACCGCCCTCACAAATGCTTTCCCATTGGTTACCTCACTCTAATTTATGCATTTAATAAACCCACTTTACGAATAACCATACCAGTTCCTCCAATTTTTCAACTACGTCCTTCCGCTGTTTTCTTTATTTCCTCAACAAGCTTACCTATTCTCTCTTTGGGTACTTGCAGATTTATGCTATGTTTTTCCGCATCCTTCATTGGCTCTATTAGCTTCCGTTGTCACTTAATGGCTTTACTCGCCAACAGATTAGGTGCTTGATTTGCACACATGTGTTACCTTCATCCAATGAACAAAACTTTGCAACTGAGCCCCATTTGGAATATCCTCCTCCTTTCATACACATATTGACAATACTCTTTGGTCCTCTCTTTGTAAGCATGGACAGTTTCCTGCCTCCCATTTTCTTAAACAGCACATTAGTTAATATAAAAGTTGTATCTTTAAAATACCATCATTGGACACTTATTATTGAAGCCCTTGTTATACGGTGACATTACGGGATATAATGTCAGTCACCAACACAAAAAAAAAACGGCTCCAGAATAACAAGAGACCCTCTTTGTCACCACCATCATTTCTATCATTTACCACACGCAAAATAATCACCATATTTATAGACTGGCAGGTGGAAAAAAAGGAACTCACATACGCAATCATCAATCCTGTCAGTGAACTCTCATCACCTTTACTCTACACAAGTTCTTTACATAAGCAAAAAAAAAACTACAAAGCTACTCATGTGAGCACGAAACTGAATACTTCTTCCTTATTTCACATACAGAGAAAATTCACTAACCCCGCCACCCCAAAATACAGATAGTGGACGAAAGCCACGGTTATCACAACTCACAATTAAGATAACACAAAGAAGGGACACTCCAACGAAATGGATGATTAGTGACACGAAACATGTGGGTCTGCACAAGCAAAGTCTTGCATGAATTTTATCTTGGAGTGAGAGGAACGTGTCCGAAAGTATTTTCTGCACGGTAAAATTACTAATATTAGCCACCGTGTTATCGAGACATATCAGGTAGCAGCGAAGTACAGTTGCCATAGATTTCGTTGAAACGCGGATAAAAATGGGTGTTGTATCGCATGACAACAAGTACCGAAGGTAGATGACCAATAGCAGAGGCAAACATGACAATTTTACCTTACTGGAACCGTTACTCTGAATGTGACGGAACGCAGCGCCGTCAGTTGTAACACTTATCACTGCACGTATTTTCCCCATTGTTCGGCGCATTGGCTCTCAGTCAACCACAAATAGGGGAGACTACTGCCACGGTTCCCATTACTAACTCTGGGTTTTCTGGTGCCAGCGGCGTCTCATACACACCCATGCCAAGAGCTCAGCCCTTCAAACTATTCAACTAGCCATGTGTAATAAAGTGCACTAGGAAAGTGCATTTTACTAGCTATTCCGCAAGATGTTCTGCCCTTGGTTCCCAGCCTGAGACAACATTTTATTGCATGTTTGTGTACAAACTTGTCAAATGTTGCCAACGTTGCATCCTTCACCTTGTTGCTCCTGTTCTCCAATCTGTACTCCCTTCACAACCCTGTATCCTTGAATTTGCTTCTTTCTCCTGCTATTATCATTTAGGAAGGGTGAGACCCACCATGTCCCTGTTGAGCATCCAATACGTGCTTACGCCGGTTCCAAATGAAGTGCCATTAATGCTTCTCTACTTATCCCCATTTCAGTAAAAACATGGCTTGCTATTCCACCACCTACAACCTGGAACCCCTTTATACCTCTTGGACGTATTCAGACGGGTCTAATGTGGTCTACACAGCGAGACCTGGCTGCATTGGTGTCTCCGTCTCCTTAGTCCTTTCCTAACTCCACAAGAATTGACTAACTGAGTGCCACCACACCAAGGGAACTGCACACTGCCCCTTCGGTAGATCATTCCGCAATGTTATTTCTACCACCTTGCTACGCAGACTAACCAGTCCCAAGGGGTTTGTTATATTTACCTCCTGCAAGGCAGGCTGCGAAACACGCTCTCGTACGCCACTGCCCCTCGCTGCCTGCTCATGCATTCGGATTATTCCCATAGTGCGCTCAGACATTCTCTCTAGTCCCTCTCAACCAGCATCAGAAGTTTCGAGTGTGTTTTGTGATTGAGGGTTCTGAGCAGCTTCTTTCCAGGATACTGCTTGACTACGACCGCTACAATCCGCAGCTTTTTTCA
Source organism: Trypanosoma equiperdum (assembly GCF_001457755.1). Classification (NCBI taxonomy): domain Eukaryota; phylum Euglenozoa; class Kinetoplastea; order Trypanosomatida; family Trypanosomatidae; genus Trypanosoma; species Trypanosoma equiperdum. The sequence continues at coordinate 3,864 of NW_027123129.1, read as the reverse complement.
GGCTTAAACATTCCTTCCTCCGTTTTCACCGCCGTGCAGACGCAAGCACTTTCGTGTCTCCCTCTTCCCCATTCCAGTTCATCCAGCGTGCTCCGAAAGACTGAATTGCCTGTATCCCGTCGTCACGACAATTCCTTTGGTCAAATACGTTGTCCAAGCAGTCTCTGCCTGTCCTGTTTCAGGTTTCTGCCTCAAAAGAGTACGGCCTCACACTGCGCTTGTATGGGCACTTCACCTTCGCCAGAAACCCCAACTGCCGATATTAAAAATTTGCTTCAAGTAACACATTTGCTTTTGGTATTCATGTCACTTACAATGTCATGCTACAGGAAACACAAAACACAAACCAAACACAGCAGCCAGAAACGATAACGCTAAGACATAGTCGTGGGGTAAAGGAAAGAAAAGATAATGTCTGCGTTCAGGTTCACCTTACCAGCATGTATTTGTAGAATCATGTATATCGTGAAGTATAATGACAAAATTTTAAAAAATCGCACTGCATTTACCAGCTTCCTTTTGAAGCATTACTGTGTCTGTCGCTCAAGAGTGTACGAAGGTTGTGACTGTTTGCTACCACTAAACACCGCTTACTTCATTAAATAAGCTATGGTTGAGTCCTTGCAAAAAGAAAGAAACTAATAACACCTTAGTGAGGGTTCGCTTCAATAAGTTGTGCTTGTTATTTAACATAATGTCAGTGATGTGTAACCTTCCCTAATCCTTTCCTCAGCACCTGTCTGCTTTTATTAACGGTTTTTTCTTAATTTAACTTCCTCACGTATCGCCACACCGTAAATTTTATTTACTTGTTAATTCATAAGGATTAATACTGTTTATGTTTTATTTACGCATGCTAAAAAATACCTTAAGCGTATCGATGGGGTCCTACGTATTGTCAACGAAGCGGCCTGTGTTTATCGGAAAATTTAAATTTACGATCCCGTTAAGCTTACCTTTACGACTATCCTCACTCCCTTTTCAAAAGCGCTGACTTTGGATATGCAGCAAATTTCCTTACATTAAAAAAAAAAAATCTTCGGTTACACCTTCCCCAGTACCACTGAAGTTAGGTTTCCTTAACCCATTTACTATCACATTTTTTTTCAGTTAGCTTGTTGTTTCTGATTTCGTACTGGCGGTGCTTTGAGTGGTGGCGCCCTATGCTTTACATGCCTAAAATCATTTATTTATTCTTTACCCCCTAAAATCATTAACTTTGCCTTTGAATGCTACTCATATTATGGTTATCATCCCATCTTGCAGCATCATCCTCTAAAATATTATGATGTTGTGTAGCTCCACATCTGCTTTTCTTGTAAAGAAAGTTTCGAGTTAGGTACCAATTTCCATTCTGACCCATGCGTTACACATCGGTAGCATTATTAGACATTCACATGCCGACGCATGGATCCGCGGTGATAGCCTTTAAAAACTTATGAGGGTTAATGCAGCAGAGATCATCACCGCATGCCCTTTGTTTGCAGCACTTTTCTTCTCCTGAGTACTATTTTCTGCTGACTCTTGCTCACTCAGATTGCGCGTCATCAGCTCCCGGGTGCTTTCCTGCTCGGCCCCCGAAACTGTCCTCCGTGCAGGTGGCCGTGATACATCCATACCATCGTCCCTCATTAACCCTGATGCTGGCTCACTCCTTGCTGGGCTCTGGTCTTTACAACCTCTGCCTTCGAGGTCTCGTTGCTCCCCATCGTGAACTTGTTTTACTCGTTCTGTTGCTTTCCCGTTTCCCACGGGCGCGTGTGCTGGCTCCCCACGTGAGGATAGGTCGGTCAACCGCTCGGTCGGTCCCCGAATTACGGCATCACTCGTGTTCTTAGTCTGCGTTTTACCCTCTCGTGGATTATCCAGAGTGACAGATGTCAGATGGGGGGCACCGCCCGAACCTGGGGCTGCGGTTTGCATTTCTTGACGCTTGGCGCCGGCTATGCTGCCACTTACTGGTTGGCCTTGTATTTTCTGTGGGGTAGAGGTGACAGAATTTGATCGTCTGACAGTCTTGCTTGGGCCTGTACTCGGTGATCCGCACACCATATTTCTGCCGTCGGGGGACCAAGATTCACTGCATCCACTGTAGGTGGAGACCGTTACTCCCACTCCGCCGGTCCCCACTTTTAGTGAAGTACCGCGTGATTCAGCGGGTCCTGCGCACGACCTTAGTGTTAACAATGCAGTCACTGCAACTTTTAGCATTGTCCTTCCTCAACCGCTGCTGCACAAAACTACACAAAGAACTAAAAATGATGGGAGTTTCTTATACATAATTATGGGTAAATAGGTATAGAAAGATGTCAGTTCGATGGACGTCCTTATCTTCAAAAAAAGAAAAATACTCTGGTTGCGGTAAGTATTCACTTTGGAAACCACGTCGTAAATATCGCTGATGGTTTGTTATTCATACTCGGCAGCTCCTCCTTTTGCGTTGCTTTCTTTGGATCCCCTTTCCGTAATGTGGAATTTAACCTCAGCAGAGATAAGTCAAAAAAAAATTGAAACGAAAATAAAAATATTTAATGACTTTCATTAATCACTCAAATGCTGCTATTGTCAATCCTTTTCACGCACGTACATCCAAAACAAATACAATACCTGCCAGTGCACAATGCACTTCATAAACAACCGATAAGCCGTAGAAATGCGAATGAAGTAAAGGAATAAGAACCCCAATTAACAAAACTATATGTTGGTCACTGATTTCCTCTCTACTGTTTATTTTTCTCGTGCTCACAAAAAACGGATAACGAACTATACTCAAATTATTAACTTTCGTTCGTCTCTGAATAACAATAACAATAAAAGAAAAACTAAGATTTAGAGTATTTAATATGCGACACACCGTTACATGAAACTATTTTTCACCCGCACAACGGGAAATGTAACTACGGTTAACCCAGCGCCATTACAATCGCTTCTAGTTTTTGCGCGTAACACTTTCATCCCTCACTCTTTCGGTGAATAGTATGAAAAAGGTCGGGTTAAAACGGCACACGCTGTGATTCAGTTATCTCTAATTTGTGTAACACATCATCGACCGGGAGCGCTGACCACACGCAATGATGGCAGTGACAACAGAAAGCCCTGAAGGCACGCAAAAAAAAAAAAAAGATTTGCTTTCCATGTTGCATCCCGTTCCTGCCCCCCAAACCCTTGACTAGCAGTCGTAGCCCCGAGCCAAAGCAGGGAAAGTGGCAGGTGCCGCCGCAAAAAACAGGGGATCGACTCTTCATCAATAAGCAACAGAGCACGAAAATACGTTAAAATTCTATAAACAGTTCCAACATGTAGCATGCTGATGTCACACGAGCAACTAACAGTATGAACATGTATGGAAGGTGCCTGCACTGTTACCACCGTCATTTCATCTCCTCTACACGCGGTAGTGAAAGTGATGGCACACAAAAACACACATGTCAAAATGATTCTCTCAGTCTTAATGATGTTCACCAATAATTTCTCGAGGACAAAAACAAAGAAGCAAGGAAGTACTTTCCCTCCCTTCCTCAGAGTCCTATATTCCAAACAGGAATACACTAACCACTGTCATTGCTCGAGAGTTCGTAAAGCACAAGCACTCCACGTAAGCAGTACAAAGTGTTATGATAACACATATTCATGGGGGCTGAGGGTTGTATGTATTTGCTGTTACGGACAAGCAATTTCTCCTCAACATTAATCAAAATCTCCCCCCCCCTAATATGATTGAGACACGGATGAAGAAAGGAATGAAATACCGCACGAAGGTAACGGGGGGAAATAAGTAAACAGAAACACACACAACCTATTACTCTCTTCCTTTCAACACACTTTAGGACTGCAATCACCTCAAAAAGGAAAAACGTTACGCGC
>NW_027124574.1:2429-3660 GCF_001457755.1 Trypanosoma equiperdum | reverse complement strand
AAAATTCGCTTACACACACTTTTATAACACTCTTCTACCTTTACTATTGCTATTATAACCATAAATTACATCACTTTCAACAAGATTAACAAAATGAACCAAATAAAAATGTTACTAATTCTTTATACCATATAAGTCTACTATTTTACATCAACATGCCACTTTCATATCAAATTTTTACATTTTCTAATCCTCAAATTTCATCAATTTCTTTTTCTTTTCAAACAGCGTTAAATTATCTCAAATCTTAGTATGTTTATTAATTATAGAGAATTTTCTCTAAATGGTAGTATTTAAAAAATTTCATAAAATTCAGGAAGAATATTTTAAAATGCTACCAAACTCATAAATGCAGAAACCATCATGGCAAAGTGTTCCTTTACCATAATGGAAAAACATTTGCACATTTCATCTTCCAATTTGCAACCCGGAGCCTTACATTCTTTCTCTCCTTTCCCTGCACATCTCTCCTCTTTCTTTTCTTCCGCTTTCACTCCCTCTTTAACTTTACACTCCCCAACTTTGAATTCGCAGCCATCTTCCTCTTTGCACTCTCCATGCGGTTTACCCTCGCATTTTTCTTCTGTTGTTTTGAAATCTACTGCAGAAGCAGTGACTGTATTTTCCTTTTCGGATTCGACTTCATTTTTGATTCTCTCCCCTTCGCTATTGCTTAGAACCGCGGCCTGCTGTTCGGGTGTTGTTGTGTGATTGATAGGCTTGTTGTCTGTTTTGTCCGCTGGGCGCAGTGCCACATGGGTTGTGCCGGCGTTGGTGCCGAAAGTTTGTTTGAACACCTTGGTCGTGTCGCTGTATCTGGTTTTTAAATAGTTGACAAATTCTTTGTTTGATGCTGAGTCCGAAGGCTTGTCTATGTTATAAAATGCCGCGCCGCAGTTCCGTACGGCGTTTGGGATCAAGTCGTCGCCGCTTAGCTTATTTCCGTTGGCGTCGCTTAGTGTCTCTACAGTTTCTGCACCTGTGATGAGAGCTTCACAAATTGCTTTCCCAAGCTTGGTTAAAAATGCTGTTTCCCCGTTGGGTTCCGACGGCTGCGTTGCGCATTCCTGCATTTGCTTCTCCGGGTTAAAGACTTTAACTGTTGTGCCGTGGTCGATTTTGGCTTTTGCGGTTGCCGTTGCTGCAATCGCATGTCCGCTGGCGTTGCTGCAGCCGTTTATAGCGGTGGCAAAAGGTGCGTTTGTTTGTCCTGGCGAGCATCCGCTGTCTC
>NW_027124574.1:104-2419 GCF_001457755.1 Trypanosoma equiperdum | reverse complement strand
GCTGGCGTTGCTGCAGCCGTTTATAGCGGTGGAAAAAGGTGCGTTTGTTTGTCCCGGCGAGCATCCGCTGTCTTCTGTTAGTGTCAGTGTTTCGTCCGGCATTAGCTTGTGCATCATTGATGTTGCTGTGAGCTTGATTGTGTCGAGCAAATTGAAGTCGGGTGTTGGTTTGTCGTCGTCGATATTTTCGTGTTCCCCTAGCGGTTTGCAGAGCTGTGCTCCGCCGGTAGTCCTCTCTAGCGCTATGTTTATTTTTGTCGCCACGTTCGTGCCGTGTTTGCTCGCTCTTTCCGTTACGTTTGTCCTCGCTAGCTCTTGAATAGCGTTGATTGCCCCTACGTGTCGTTCGGTTAGTGGCAGGGCATGGCCGATCTTCGTTCTGGTGTTCTTTACCTTTTGTGCTTGTTCCAGGTGCAAGCTGGTAGCTTTAAAGAACAGGGCCGTGTATAGGCGCCACTGACATTTGTCCTGCTTAACGGCCGCCAGCTTCCACAACCGAAGGTCGGTCTCCAGCGAGCTTAAGTCTCCTTCCTGCTTTGAGATCTCAGCCGTCAGCCTGCCAGCTAGCTGCTGGAGGTATTTCTTTTCCTTGCACACGTCTGTGACTTTCGCTGCAACTTGGTCTTTGGCACCCAGGGCCAGTGACATCATCGTTGCCGCTAGGTAAATTATCGAAGACATCGCCGCCCTTGTTGTTTTTCTCATTGGTACCGCTTGCTTCTTCCGCTGCTATTTCGTAAGGAGTCGGCTTCCTCTCGTTATCTTACAAATTAGATTGTACTATTCCGTTTGTGAGACGGAAATAAGAGCGTTTCTGCCGCTTCTGGTTAGTTAAGCTGGTTTCCTGAAGCATGAATTGGAACTTTCTGGGTGGTGTGGCCCGTGTTTGTTAGATGTATAATATAGCCGCCAAATATGCTTTGCTGGCGGTGGTTTGCACAAAATTTGGTTAAGTTAAAAAATAGTTCACCGTAATTTGTGGTGTATAGCATTGTTATTTAATGTCATACGCCTCTTTTGTATTTTTAATGCCACTTTCCGGTGGCTATAGCACTTTTATCTATCTGCAGTTCTCATATATATAATTCCTTCATCTTCTTATTTACCTATTCGTTTCTCTATTACTGAAAAACATTAACAATATCTATATATATATAATTTAAACCTTCATAGCTGCTGGTGGCTTCTATTTTGTGCAGTTTCTTCTATGCTTGTTGCAGCTGGAATAACAAAGTGAAGGCAGGAATTTTTTACGGAAGCGATTCTTCTTCTGCTCTTTGTTCAGGTCGTGTCGCCATCTGTTTCATCGACGCTTAGTACTTTATGATTTGTGGCCATAAACTGCTTCAAGACTGTTTTTTATTTATTAATCTGTGGTATTTGTCGAGGTTAAGCAACCGGTTTCATTTGTATTACTCGCTATTTATATGTCTTCGGCGGGTTCCTTCGCACAAATAGGGAGTTTCAAAAGTGCCATTTTTAATCTTCTGAACTTTATACAATGTCAGTCCTCATCTTGATGCGTGCGATATTTTTAGCCATTTGAAGGTTTATATTCTTCTCCCGTTTTCTGCGGTGCTTAGTTAATAGTCAACGTTTAAAATCATTTTTTTTACAAATAATATTATTTTATTAAACACTAATCGTTGTCGTTATAACTATATCTGATGAGAAGGCGTCTTCAACATTACATCGCATTTATTCAATACCTCCTGCCTTCTTCTTTTTGTCAGAAATATAAATCAGTATTCGCTACTAGATAAAAAACTACAGCAGCCATTATCTCTCACATAGAAGCTATGAATTTGTTAATGCAATATGTAAATTCACTTTCTTGAGTATTTTTCTGTTCTTTGTCGTGTTTTTCGTATTCCTCCATTCTTTTCTGTATTTTTGGGACCTATATTTTATCTTCCATTACTACTTCTTCATATTATATAGCGAGTTGAGTTGGCCTGTACATTGAACGCTGTCTCTCACTTATTATCCCTCCATCATATCATTCTGTATAATGTTTCCCATATTCATATTTAGGTTTCAAGCAGCACATATTCTACCTCCCTCATCTTCTATCTTTTGCCATTATCTATATAAAAATATTCTTGTACTCACTGTCCCACTCACTCACTTACTCTCATAGCATTCTAGCCATTGTTTTAACTGCTTTTGCTTCCACAGACCATTTGACTCTCCTCAATACACTTATCATTATAATATTTGTATATACACACTCACAATTCTCTCAAATAAATATAATAATTATTATTTTACTTGCCGTTACAATTATGGGCATGACTAATATCCGCAAAAAAAAC
>NW_027124574.1:0-94 GCF_001457755.1 Trypanosoma equiperdum | reverse complement strand
TCTAGCCATTGTTTTAACTGCTTTTGCTTCCAAAGACCATTTGACTCTCCTCAATACACTTATTATTATAATATTTGTATATACACACTCACAA
>NW_027123475.1:522-2147 GCF_001457755.1 Trypanosoma equiperdum | reverse complement strand
GTGAATTTTCAAAAAAATGTAAACGTTACCAAACTCACGAAAGAGGCAGCCATACTCAGAGCCATTTTATTATTTACGAAAAAACTACCATTTATTCACATTTCTTTTTCTTGATCAGGTTCATTGTCTTTACCCTTTCTCCATGCACAATTTTGTTTGTCGCCTGTTTTGTCATTTTCACAAGCGGTTTTATCAGTGCCGTGCCTTCCGCACCCAGTTTGGGTTTCTTCTTTTTCTGCTTCTTTTTTGGCTTTCTCGCTTAAGCTGCACCTTTTATTGAGTTCTTTTGCTTCGCTGTTCCATTTGCATTTTGGGTTGGCTGTGCATTCTGGCTCTTTTTCTTTTTTGTTGCACTCTTCCTCTTCTGCTTGCGTCCGTTGATTGTCTTTTCCTTGTCTGTTTGGCGGCGGTCCTTCGTGTGATTTGTGGCTGGTAGGCGGGGGCGTGAGAAACTGCGCGCGCTTGGTGACCGCCATTGTGAGTGCTTCAAGGTGGGCTATTTTGGCCTGTAGGTTAGCTCCTTGTTTGTTTGCTTCCGCGAACTGTTCTAGCTGTTTTGCTACGCCAATCAATTGCTCTACCCACGGCAGTCGCTTGGCTGGATCGTCGCCGGTTTGGACGTTTGCGCCGAGTTTGATACATGCTGCTGTGCTGTCACCGTCACAGGCCGTTTTGAAGTTACCTATGTAGGCGTCGGTGCCTATCGCAGTCACGGTTGCTAGTGCCGTTTCAATTGCTTGGCGTATTCTTGTCGCTGTTATCGCTTTCGCTTGTATTGCCGGGCAGGCCGCCCGAATTTGCTTCCACGTCGCTTGTGTTGGTGGGTTGGTGGCCGCCCACGCTACTGAAGTTGTCCCGTCGAGTACACACGGCTCCTCCGTTGACTGTGTGTTGACGGTGCCGCAGACACATGCGACGACGTGAGCCAGTGTCTTCCCTCCATCGGCTCCTACGCCGTCGTTGCAGGCTGTGGCGTAGCCCTGGCCTGCCGCATTCGCTATTGTCGACGACGCCAGGTTCCCTGTTGGCACCTTGCCTTCGCCATAAAGTGCTGTGAGAACGCTTTCTTTTAATTTGCTGTCGTCTTGCAATTCTGGCCCCGCGACGGGTGTCGCTTGGAGCTGCTCATCCTCTGCTATCTGAGCGTAAGCCGCGACAGTTTGTCGGATCATTTCTAATTGGTTTGCGCTAGCTTCTTGTAGGCCGAATTCTTTCCTCACTTGGTCTTCTTTGTTTTTTTCGCTCATCTCTACCGCTGCTTCGGCCCATTTCGCCCAGTTGGCTTGCCACTCCGCTGGTATTCCTTGCTCTGGTTTGGTTTTAGCCTCCGCTTTTCCGGCGGCATTTGTCGTTATAAAAGTGGACCGCCATAAAGCATCCGCCAGTGACATGTTTAGCTTGAACAACTTGTCGGTTTGAGCTGCTTGGGTATGAATTTGTGGCTCGAAAGTCAGCTCGCCATCACCTAACCTAAGAGTCGGACAGAGACTTGCCATCACGGCGACGTTGCTGCCTTTCACCGCAGCTTCGCTTACATAGCTGGCGGCTATTGTTACAACCACTAAAAGTATAGCGGGACACATGTCGCTTGACGTTTCCTACTATTTTCGTCTCCAGTTGCTGCC
>NW_027123475.1:0-512 GCF_001457755.1 Trypanosoma equiperdum | reverse complement strand
AGCTTGATCTCTAGGGTCATATTGTAGGTTGAGTTGGAAAAAAGTTTAGTCTAATGCCTATATTTTTCCTTTCTAGAACATATTTTATTTTTTATATACAATAATGAGGCCGTTTCTCATCTACCAAATCTTCATTGTGTGCTGTACTGTACGAAAATTAAGTGGCTTTACTCTAGAAAGCAAAAAAACCTTTGATGTTATCAAATAACTTTACCATATCAGATAAGTGTAAGTTCCGCTAAAAATCAGTGGTTCTGCACTGTCTTGTGTGGCAGTAACAGTTTTATTATTGCTTCTCCTCTGCTGTTTATTCACATTGTTCGTCTTTGCCTTTATTCTTTTTTATTTAGTTCTCTTTTCGCCATATTCTGCAATGTTGGATAAAATCATAGGCTGTTTGCCTCCTTTGTCCTTATTCTTCTGGATTAACTCTGCATCTGCAAATGCCATTATGTAAATTTTACGTTCTTTATATGCAGCCAATGTTTTGCCGCTATGCAAGAGTGGAGGTG
>NW_027123236.1:68753-69070 GCF_001457755.1 Trypanosoma equiperdum | reverse complement strand
ATATATATATATATATATATACATACACATAAGGTAAACGCATGAATGAATGAATGCGTCTATGTTTACTTCTTTATTGTTTGTGTTTCACAAGTTGATTACATGTGTTTCTCTTTCTTCACTTCAATTCACTTCTCCTTTTATTTGTTTCTTTTTCTTTTTATTTGTTTCCTATAGTTGCCGGGCGTCCACTCGTTTAGTGGCAAGTCCTCCAACGCCGTGAGCCACCGAGGCGAAGGGTGTAAACGAGGTTTAGACAGGCGGACGCAAAGGAAAAAAACAACAAAAACAACGAAAAGGAAAAGGAAAAGGAAGGG
>NW_027123236.1:68081-68743 GCF_001457755.1 Trypanosoma equiperdum | reverse complement strand
AAAAAAAGCTGGAAAACAGAAGGGAAAGTTCAGAGGCGAGAACAATAACAACAGAAACAAAAACAAAAAAAGGGATCTTGACGGAATATAGGAACTTCACAAGTTGTGCGTTGGGTGATAACGATTCAAATAGGGAAAAGAAAAGAAAAAAAAGATATAAAAACATAGGTGAGAAAGAATAATTTGAAGGGACCGCAGTAATATAACGAAACAAAAAACACTTACAAGAAAAAGAGGACTACGATCAGTTTGATCCCTTTTTTTTTAGTTTTAATTTTTTTCTTTATTATTATTACTTATATTTTTGTTTTTGTCTGTGCCTTTGCCTTTTGTTTTTTTTGTTGTTTTGGCTCCCGTCTTAAGACTGACATAATCTTAGTGAGTGTCAAGGGTTTGAACAGGCAGAAACAGTAGAGAATTTTACTTTTTGTTTTGAGGGAAGAAAACAAAAACAGAAGAAGGAAAATAAAGGGGGGAAAAAAAGGAAAAAGACACGCACAAAAAAATCAACAATAATTATAAAAAAAACAGAAGGAAATAAAGTCTGCGAAAGAGGGAAAGAACAAAAAAAAAGAGAAAAAAAACAAAGGAACCACAACAAAGTGAGGGAGGGGAAGGGGCGGCAACCGGAAGCAGTTGCTAGAGGAAACTTCCCTAAGAGA
>NW_027123236.1:11305-68071 GCF_001457755.1 Trypanosoma equiperdum | reverse complement strand
ATATATATATATATATATATATATTTTGATACCTGCGCGTTTGATATAATTACCGTCATGAGAGGTACGAAACGCATTGGGCGTTATGAACTTGGAAAAACGCTCGGATCCGGAAACTTCTCAAAGGTAAAGATTGGCCGTGATGTGGAAACTGGAAAAGAATGGGCCATTAAAATTATAGACAAGGAACAACTCGTACGGGAGCGGATGGAAGAGCAACTCAAACGAGAGATTGCAGTAATGAAGGTGTTGCGCCAACCGAATGTTATCGAGCTTCGAGAGGTTATGCAAACAACCAACCACATTTACATTGTACTGGAACTCGTTACTGGTGGGGAGTTGTTTGATAAAATCGCAGCAGCAAAGCGTTTTGATGAAAATACTGCACGTCACTACTTCCATCAACTCATTGCAGGTGTTCACTATTGTCATAGCCAAGGTATTGCCCACCGCGATCTTAAGCCTGAAAACCTGCTGCTTGACTCGGATGATACACTGAAGATAAGCGACTTTGGTCTCAGCCATTTGCATAATGGAAATGCAGGTGGACAAGGGACGATGTTGCAAACCGTTTGCGGCACTCCAAATTATGTGGCTCCTGAAGTACTGAAGGAACGCGGCTACGACGGTGTGATGGCTGATGTGTGGAGCTGCGGTGTGGTGCTGTTTGTGATGCTTGCGGGATATCTTCCTTTTGATGACGAGAATGTTAATGCTCTCTTTACCAAAATTGAGCGAGGGGAGTATCGCATGTCACGTCACTTTTCACCTAACGCTCGAAGTCTTATTTCGCGCATGCTAACCGTAGACCCGCGGCGTCGAATAACAGTTGCGGAGATTACCCAACATCCATGGTTTGTGGAAGGCGGGAACCAAACGGTGCCGAACACTCATCAGGTGGTTCATGTATCGGATGAAGAGGTGCAAAATGCGGTACAAACCGTCTAGGGAGACTTTACACCCGCATATAATCGTCATTGACATTGCCTTCATTTACTTGATTATCATTCCTCCGAAGGCTTGTCTTCAAGTTCCTTTTCGATATGTGTTTGGTTGAATGTGTTTCAACGGTTTTTTTGTATTTCTTCTCTCCTCCCCCCCTCTTTTTAAAATGATGAAGTGCGGTAGAGTTTTTTTTTCTTTTTTCCCTCAATATATTAATTGTGGCGGTGTGCGTGTGTGCGTGTGTGCGTGTGTGTGTGTGTGCGTTGTGTTTGTCAACGCTCCCACGGCTGCGATTTATTGTTTTTTTTTGTATGGTGCGAGTAGAAGAATGAGAAAAAGGGGGAAAATTTTTTTGAGTTGTTAGGTTTCTTTGAACAACGTTGTGATCCCCCATTTTTTCCCATTTTTTCCCCTTTTGTTTCCATTTTCAGTTTTTTTTCCTTTTCCACCTGTTTTGTGTACGCGTGTGCGGGTGCATATCTTTGTTTGTGTTTCTGTTGATCCTTTCCGCGTTTGTTTTGTTGTTATTTTCCTCTTTTTTTTTTTTTGCTCCCTCCTCCTTTTTACCTTTATTTTAGCTCACTTTTTATTTTTCTCTCTCTCTCTCTCTCTCTCTCTTTCTTTCTCTCTTTTCGCTTGAAACTTTACCTCAACCTCCACCTCCTTATTAATCTCTTTTCTTTCTCCGGGTACCTACGCTAGGTTTAACGCGGACTCTTTTGTTTGACACTCACTTTACCCTTGTACTTTCCTTCCTAACTTTCACCAACTGTTAACTTCCTCTAAGCAAACTTGTTACCTCTAGTCTAGTGATGATTTGATTACAAAATTGTGAAGAAAAATCAGGATAAGAAGTAAAGAAAGAAGTGAAGACGGTAGAGAAATACGTAGCATACAATGTGTTCACGTTGACAAACGGCAAAGTGCTGTGTAAAAGTAAGCGATCAAAAATAGAACCATTCGTAATGTCACACCTTGGCACAGCAGTAATGCACACACAACACGCAGAGTATGGCGGAGAAAGAAGTGTGCGGTTCGGAAAGGTATACGTGTATGGGGAGGGAAGGAGGGAGGAAAAGAAAATGTGTGTGTGTGTGTGTGTGTGTGTATTTGTGTATAGTAAATATATACGTGAAGGCGTTTAACCTTACTACTGAATTCCAAGAGAGAAAGAACAAATTTCCCGATCACAAGGGTTGCCCAACATTAGCGTACCTGACTAAAGTTGCCAGTAGGACTCAGATTCTGGGGACAAAGCGGATACTTCCCTGGACGCTAGGGAATAAAACTATAAAATTTGTTTTTGTTTTTGTTTTATTTCCCCCCTCCTCCTCCTCCTCCTCCTCCTTTCCACCACCCCACTACTCCTCCCTTTTTTCCTTTTCCCTTTTCATCGTCACTTGGCTCCCGCTTCACACGCCTTCTTCTTTATCTCACTAAATGACTACCGAAACGCAGCCATTACAGGTGGTAAACCTTTAAAAAGGGAATTGACAGTAAATATTAAGAAAAGAAGAGGGAAATAGAGGGATTAGAACGGGAATTGAGCTTAGTAATATTGGAAACAAGTGACATGAAGAAAGGAAACAAAGCAAACAAAAAGAAAATATGATACCGAAGGAAGGATATATATATATATATATATATATATATTTATATATATTAATAAGACAACACCAGCACCGACAGCAAAAACAGATAAACAAACAAACAAACAAAAGGAGCCCATCTCCATTTTTCTTCCCCTTAAAATACCAAAAGATGAACATTCACAGATGACATCGAATGGTTAACGATAACCGCAGCCAGTGAATCCGCGTCTGGATGAGGAGGAATGGCAAGCACTTCTTCTGGTGCAGTAGTCAGCTGTAACGTGCCTTCACCTCTTTTTTCCACCACACGCAGTGAATTAGCGGCACGATGGCCAACATCTCCATTACATCAAGTAAACTCTTTCATCGAAGCAGCATCCATCGATGTTGAGTAGATGGAGCGAAGTAAATACAAAAGAGGATTAAGGGAGGATGTGATGGAGGAGGGGGAGGGGGAAGAAAAAAGAAACTCATCACTCACCCCCCTCATTCCGAAAAGAGAAGAATTATCAAACTGGATCCGCTTGTAACGGAACAGCTGACGGCCCCTCACATGTATGGGTCCCTTCCCCACCATTTTCACCCATTCTCTTTGTTTTGTTCTGTTTTGCTCCTATCTGACTTCTTCACACCAACTTAACGCATCACAGCCGCCACCACATTTCAAACAATAAAAACATATACTTTTTATGTACATCTTCTTTTCACCTTAATTTACCATTTCTATCACTTTCTTTTTTTCACGGAAAATATCTTCCTCTTTCTTTTGCGCCACTACTTGGATACCGTTGGTCCAAACACGTACGCACATTTCGTTTAGCCTCCGGTCGTCGCCACCATCCGTTACGCTACTTTTTTAGAGTTACACGTACAAATATGCGTTTGCGTGTCTACATGCATGTATGTACTTGGAGGGAGGGAGGGAGAGCAACGTGTTAACCAATGAGAATAGTTAGATAAAACAAGCACACATACACACATAAACCATCAAAGAGCAGAATTTCGTTAGTTGCCCTTGTTTTGTTCCGTTTCAGTTCAACGCTGTCTCTTCCAGTTCACTTTGTTTTTGATATATCCCCACTTCTTGTACTCAATCGAAGAGTTCGTCACACACACACAAACACACACACACACACCTACTCGTATGCACATGTATAAGGGTTATTAATATCCCCACCCGTATACAGAGAAACGGATATATGTATATGTATATATATTTGCGGCAACCAAAACCCCACAACAACAAAAAAAAAATGTCTGCAAACAAGTAACACTAAGCGGTTCCTACGATATGTGTGGCAAGACCACACGGCCGGTGCCTCTCCCTTCGAACAGTGCCTCCTCACTGACTAATCTCGCATTGCTTCCACACAATCACTTTCCGTACACCACAGTGCCTCTAAGCCAGATGAGCCACGACGGCTTCGGACCGCTAGAATTCTCTACCTGTACGACCAGCAGCAGAATCAACAACAGGTCACACACGTTCCTGAAGATGAGCAAAACCACTGTCACGATCCCGTTGTATCGCAGTGGGTCGAATATGGAGAAACAGGAGTACGTGATGGACAGCATAATGAGTGATGCACCCATCAAGTAGGCTCGTCGGAACTTTTGCTTTGCGGTGATATTACCGATGTTTTGAAGGCACCTCACGCCACATATCATCCATACTAATAGCAGTATGACGTCACTGAACAAAAAAATCGTGGTAAAGGAACGTGGGGGGTGAAGGCGTTGTGCTGGAGTCGCTGAACGGTTCACCCAGCAGATCGCCGTTTCAGATATGGGTTCATGACAGGCCTGCACATCTTCGAAAGAGGCCGCGACGGCGAGATAGACGACCAGTGTGAAGGTTATGATCCACATCAAAAGCACAAGGCGCAGCTTCAACACAGCATCCCATAAAACTAACCGTTTCCACCTGTGAACCAGGGGGCCGCACTTGTCCGTAGCTCTAGTAACCTCATCATCAGTGCCAAATGTCGGCAGAGGACCCCCAGTCAGCCAATTGCGCACGAAACAGAGTTTCCTTTTGAAGCTATTTGGGGGCTTTCTCGTTGCTGAACTTGCCCCACCACTAATGTGCACACTCACAAGAGTTTGCTGGTTGAGCGGCACTGTGTAAGACTCGGCTTCCCTGACGGATGCCGCACCAGATCTTATCCCACATTCTTCATTGTTATGAACGCGGCTCGGCGGGAAACTGCTGCTGTTCATGTTTACCCGCGAGCCTCGTGGAAATTGGGAGGCTGGATTCGCTCCCGAATCACGAAAGTGCACTGAAGAGGATGAGAAAGGGCCGTCCATGAAGCTATCAGTATCGCTAACTGACAAGGAAGGCTTCAACTGAATGTGGATATCACTCGGCATCACGACACCCCCCTCATGCAAGTACCCTGGACCCACACCATTCTCACATGGGGAATAGGTATGAGTGTTGTTCCATTCTGCAGGAGCTGCCGCAGAATGCAACCTCGAGTTATCATCACGATTAGTCCTAGAGGGGAGATGACTGCGGCTCCCATTAAATGATATGTGAGGCTCGCGGAAGCTGTCACTGCCCGCGGAGCGACCCATCTCCACGGCCCCATGAATGCAGTTTAATATGGGGACAACCGCTTCTCTCCCGCTGTGCAATTCATCTAGTTCAATATCGGCCCCATCGCATTCCCTTGTTTCACACCTTCTGCGTCCTTTGGATGAAAGCACGGCACCCGGCGTGGATATGATGATACAATACAGCAAAATGGCTACCTGACGCAGAGTGTGTCTACCTAGGGCGTAAAAGCAGAACTCAGGCGTAAACCGCCACACGTTTGCTGGGAAAAGCAATCCAAGCTCACCGATAAGCGCGTAACATATTGCCCAAGCCCCTAGCACCACTAACAAAATAGCTTTCATCATATGCAACGGAGCAGCGAAAGGGTGATCCCTATCTTCAAGCATCGCGCCAACTCGAGAGAAGGGCAACACCGACGCCGCTAGCCATAACCCAACGAAGAGAGCTCCAATGCAAAAGTCACCGGTGGCATGGATCATAGCCCAAAGCAGTGTTCCAAAAAAAAAATAAATAAATAAACAAGGGAAGCCAACCAGGATCGAAGAGTTACCCTGTATACGCACTGTTGCGAGCGTTTATTCGGGCAGATTTGGTAGCTCCGCGTCTAATCTTCCCTTTCCTGCTTCGCCGCGGCAGCCTATTAACCTCTTTACAGTCGCCTTCCTGTTTCCCAATCTTTTAGTGGCCAACCCTGAACCCAAGTCCCAATATTCCTTTGGTGTCACTGCCACTAACGCGGTTCCCGTTAGGTCTCCTCGCCTTCCCTTCTCCCCTTAACTTTAACTGCTCTGCCGCTGTAATTCCCCCTCTTTTTTTTTTTTTTGAAAAAAACTAACTTTTGGGAGGGGGCCGCTTCCCTCAGCAAGGCCTCGGGGGAGCACACGTAACCTTCTGTGCTGCACGAACCCCCCACTCACCACGTGGGTGCGAGCGTACTCCCTCTGCCCCTACCTAAGCAGGCTGTGGTATATATATCGGTGCACAATCAAGCGTGCAGCACCGACAGGGTGAGGGAGTAGAAGCCTGCTCCTAATTAGAATCAATCCATCACAAGAAGAGAGTGGTAAGTTTAATGAGACAAGCCGGCGCGCGATGTACGGGGGAAAAAGAAAACAACAACAACAGAGAAGCGAATGTGTATACCAGGGAGGGAGAATGTGAACTCTGTGACAGCTTACAGGTTATTCAATTTGGCACACAGTGATGACGACAAAGGCATGCATATGTGTGCGCCAAGTAGGGAGCGGTCTACGTAGCCTTTCCGTCGGAAATCGAATACCCCCGTGCGGATGTGTCCCCACGCGGTGAAATGAATGACATATCAACTTTTTGTCGCAGCATCAAAAATTAAAGGAGTACCCACATGACGGAGCCTCAGTAATACTTCCCCTAACCGGAGTCGCCACGTCCTATTAGTAGAACGTCGCTGAAGGAGTTCACAACTGCGTGAAACAGGAGTTTAGTGGGTATCGCCTCGAGAGTTAGGTGACTGCACTGCATCAGTTTGTCCAGAAGTAGAAGCTCCGAAAAGACTGCAGATGCCTGGTGGAACTGGAGATCTGCCTCCTTCTCTTGGCGCCCCTCCACTCCTCCTTCGCTGCATCCCTTTCCGCACCGTTGTTGAGATGGGTGCGCCGGTGCGTGTGTGCACTCCTCCCCCACAGACGGTGCGGGAGTTTCGTCCAATTGCTCAATGCCATTTGCGCTGCTCGCAACGACCGCCTTCTGCCGGCGCACACCAGCCAGAAAGGAGGGAAGACGGCGCAAATTGCATTCCAACATCCACAACAACGTATCGACATTCATCCTCGCCTTACCCCAGAGTAGCGCGACGGTGTGGTGGAGAACAACCTGCATGAGAACTTCAACTGAAACAGCGCGCCCATCATCAGCTAGGTACGGGAAAGTCGAAGCAGATGCTTCCCCACTCTCTTCCATCATCTGGGCCTGTGGTTGAGTAAAAAATTTAGCTGAATTCAGCGGAGCTGTGGGCGCTAGTGGAAGATACGTGTTCGGTATAGACCGCGAGGTAACCACCTCCCGCTTGCGATAGCGTTGGTGTGGTTGCGGCGAGAGCCGCTTCGAACGTCCGCCGGTATTTGTGTTCCCGTCATCACGACATTTCCCGGTAGACACAGCTCCTGCCCCGCCCCTCTGCCTCTCTTTCGACCGCTCAATCCTCGCCCTCAGTAACCAACGTTGGTGTTTCTCCGCGTTTAATCGACTTTCAATGGCATCACGGTTCGCAGCCAACCAAGCTCGTGCGTCTCCTGGTGTGCCACCCGGCGTAAGCACAGTAGCCTCAAAGTCGCCAGCCCCGTCCTTTCGTCTGCAATCACGGCCACTCCCAAACAACGTCTTCCGACCCAGTGCGTTAAACTTACCGTTTCCTTTCTCCCCATGCCTATCTTTACTCTCAGAACCAGCTTTGGCATCTTCCGGTACCGCGGCCCCTCGCGAGTTTACTTCATTGTATCCGGCTACAAGCTCGCGGTAGAGCTGATGCGGCGATGTGCTCGTTAGCGTAACACCAGCTTTAAGCGGCTTCATACTTGTGAACCACGGCGCTTGGTCAGTTAAGAGGCTGCAGCAGTCGCGGTCAAAGGAGTGGACACCCTGCCGGGCTCGTCGGTTCGCCGCCTCCACAATGGGGGCGCTAAGAAACGGAAAGACTAGACCAACAGGTGCACCCCCAACAGACCACAGGTACGAAGCGGCGGCGAGCTCCTCACATATTGGGCATGCATCTCCCCATGAACAGTACACACTGTACGAGTGTGTATCCCTTTCTCTCGACCCAGCAATCTCAAGAGGGACCGTTGGTGAGGGTGACGTATTGTTCAACGTCGAAATGGAAGTAGGTGTCCTCGAAGTTACATCCGGTTGTGTAGAGGGTGCGCTGCGCTCACAACTGACTCCCGCATGATGTGTGTCGAAGCCAAACGAAGCTGACTGGCGAAGGCCCTCCAGTAACATCATACAGATCGCTGAGGCCGGAATGATTCTGATTGATGCCGCCGAGCAAACTGCGGCCGGCACGGTTGAAATGCGCAGCGGCAACTGAGATGGCTGCGGACGGCACGGTCTCGTTATTTTATCTTCTGGCACGTGTGGAGCTCCCGATGCGGGAGAAATGTCACAATGAGTGAAAATAACTGTGAGCTCTGTATCTATCGTCAACACACCACATGCTCGAAGGAACTCTACCGCCTCGACGACCAAAATGTCGCAGTCGGCAATATGACTCTGCTCCTCGGCTGCAGCACCGGAAGTATTCGTGCTACTGTTTGTCACATATGTATAAGATCCATGCTGCTGGGACTTAGTCACGTGACGAGTCTGCGAGGTGCCAGCAAAAGTGCGCTCCAGTTCACGGTACAGTGTACCCACTCGCAGTGGTGGTGGGAGGGTTGTGATAGCCGCCCATATGGCGGAAAGGGGTAAAAGCTGCGCAGCTCGTCGGCCGACGGCTTCTCCGTAGGGCTTCGCGAGCCTCTCGACAAAGCTGTCATCCTCAATTGTGACTATATAGTTTGAATTGAGTCGTGCGTTGGCGAACGCCGGGCAACGCTTAGTTGCGCGATAGCCGGCAAGCAACTCCACTGGCAAGCCAAAAAGATCTCGTATAGTAAACCCAGTTGTTATACCATAATTAGCCCTTGACTCACCAAGTCCAATTGTGTTGGCACTGCTCTTACAGTCAATTTTGGACGAATGTAGAAGAGCTTTCGGAGGATTGGTGGTGGTGGGGGAGGCGTTTCCAGTGGAGTTGGTGGGACCTTTCGACGTTGCAGCCATGATAGAGCATACAAGTTGAGTGATTTCTTTGCATAGTGACAAATCGTCACGTTCCGAAAGTCGCTCATACATTTCCAAATCTGACGGAGGATGCAAAGCGGTGTTTCCTCCCGTGACGTTATTCGGTCCAGAAAAAGCGGCAGAGTTCTTCAAACTCTCGCTTTCATCCTTGTCGCCGCACGTTCTCCAAGTACGTAGGTACCCTTCCATCTTGTGTAGCTGGCACGTCACGTAACGCGTCCGGAGTTCCTCCCGGAGAAGTACGTTCATGAATATCTGCACAAAATTAGTTATGCGACCATCGTCGCAGTCAGGACGGCTCATCGCAACTACGAGAACAACACGGGCCGGGTCGGGTGTCGCAAAATTCTCGTTATCCCTCTGGCCTGCTAGAAATTTCACACGCTGTGCACTATCCGCTTGACGTTGCGAATCCACCTCTCTGTCATCAGTGGGATCCGCGTTTGACTCGCGGGGAGGTCGCAAACTGGTCAACGCCACCTGGTGCGACTTCGTGGATCCTGGAAGAAAAGGATATATGAGAAATGTGACTCCGGCAAACTGAATCGTCGTACATGCGACAAAACCGGCTCGAAGTAAGTGGAGTAATACTGCTGTTTCTATTCCCACGCATGTAACACTTCCACCTCCCTTTATACTACCGTTGCCACGATCATTCGAGTTAGTTGCCCCGCTTCGACACCCAGACAAATCCGCATTGGAGTTGGATGACAGCATACTGGTAGTTAAGCGTGGAGCTTCATCGTCAGCATCGTCGGCTTTGCATTTTGTACTCGGCGAAGCCGTAGCTACGGCGGCCATTGATAAGGTCCTGCGGGCACTGCGTGGTTTACACCTTACACCCCCGGTTGAGGGCGCCTGCGGCCGATTAGTGGAAGTACCACTAGATGTGATAATGTCGGCTTGTGTACACGGATTTTCATTGGTGACAGCCGCTGAAACAACACCAGTCGTGGTGGTATTGTTGTCCAGGTTTATAGTGAACGGATTGGTGAACGGGTAGCGAAACAGTAGCTTTTCTTCAGCGAAAAGGAACACAACAGCTGCTCGGTCAGCCATCAGGACGAGCCCCCGAAGCCGGGCTTACGCAGACGTTGTGTACTGCGGTGATAAGTGATGTCATCAACGTGAAAAGAAAAGGGAAGATGGCGTTGCAAACATGTGAACGTCACAGTGTTGCTATGAAAATATGAGGCGCGCAAGTTATAACCGAGTAGTTAAGTTACAGGGTGTCACATCACAACCGCATAAAAATAGATTGAGATGAATTCAACTGTGAGAGAATAACAACCATTACGCAGGCACAAATAGAAGAAAAAAAAAGAGTATTTTGAGCGGGTATTAATTCTTATTCTCTGCCATTTTTTCCTGCACACGCGCCCGCACTTCCTCCGGTTGTCTGGAGGATACACACAGCCACTCTGCTACGGTGTCAGAGACGTCCTTGAACTTGCGTGTTTGCTCCGCTAGCCGTTTCAGTTGCGTGATAAGCTTATCAGTTTTCTCTTGCTGTTGCTGCCGTTTGGCACGTTCCTCCACTAGCTCCTTCTCCGCTCGTCGCAATGCAGTTCCTTGAGACTCTGCCTTTATGTTCCATTGCTCCTGTTGAGCTAGGTGGTCAGCGGCGGCGCGCTTCTGCGCTTGGAGGAGACGTTGAAGTTCATTGTTCTTGCTGTTCAAATGCTTGCGTAAAGCGACGAGCCGTCTCTCCTGGTCTTCCACCAACTTCGCCTGTCGGTCATGCTTATCGGAACCGTATCCGTTACCCACCGTCCTGTATGTAAAGTCATCATCGTCAGAATCATTATCAACCCCATCTCCGACATCGCCCACCTCAGAGCGCAATCGTTTTGTGGCTCCAAGAGTAACGCCGCTTGAGGGTTGCAAAGCCGTCTCCCCGTTCCCTTTACGATGTACTTTCACAGCCTCTACAAAACGATGAATGTCCTTAACGTTTCGCGCTACAACCTCTGCATAACTTGTGGAGGAAAGGGGAATATTCGAGTTTAGGCACTTAGCCACATACGACCGTACGTAAACTGTGTGTTCCTCTGCCGTAAAGGGCTCATTGGACACGTATTTCGCGCTAAGAAGGTCTGCCACATCCCCAAAGTTAATCTGAAGCAACCAACTGGACAGGTGTGCCGCCGTACCGACATCATTGGCGTTAGTCGCTGTGGTTTGCTGGTTTTCTGGCACTACTCGAGGATGTGGTACGATTGTCATGACGCTCCCCAGGCGATAATACTGCTGTTTATTCTTCGTCGATTCACTTGACTGAGCGGCTGGGCGAATATGTTCGTTATCGTGGATAAGTAATTGCTGCTTACTTTTAGGTATGGACACACGCACCAACGTATCAGTCGTCAGAGAGCGTACATGTGCGCTAGTGAGAAAGGTATGCCACAAAGCCACGATGGCGTTCCGGTCCGATGATTCGGTGCTAATACTATTATTACCGACCCCACCATCAACGGAGCCTGGCATCTTGCTGTGCGATTCCACGATGGTCGCAAGGGCTAAAAGCTCACCTAACTCATCACGGCGTAGCTGGCACTGAGACGCCAGTGCGTAGTTGGTGGACATGAGCAACTTTCCCGCAACCAACAGTAGCAAAGAAAGCTCAACCCGACGCAGGCACTAAAAAACGGGAAAGGCTAAGTCTTTCCCACCTCCCTTCTACCACCTAACTTCAAAATTAGTAGAACAAAGGAGAAACACCAATCGGAGCTGCGTGCCTTCACGCACCAAACGCACGTTAAGGTGGCAAAACAAGGCAAACACCAAAGCCCCGGTGGTACGACAAAGGGAGGGGGAGGGAGTAAGAAAAACATAACCTCAATTGTTGTATCATGCTACAAATTATAAGCTTCGGCTAGTTCTCGTGCTCCCAACTTTCCTAACGTAGCTCGGATATGGGACGTGCCTGACTGGGTGGTGTGTAGAAGAGTCTCCCTATAATCCACAATGTCATAAAGAGGCCAACGGCAAGGATCACCACATGTACGAGAGAGTCCGCCCCACCACGGTCTCGCATGTTGACAAAATACCGAACGAACCAATTCGGCGCCAAGCGAGCGAGCACGTTCGTGCGCTCGTAGGGTAACTCGACATCAGCGTTTTCCTCTTCGAACTGACGCTGCCACTCCTTCACTCGCTGTTTCTTCACCGAATCCCGTTCGTTAAAAACGCCAGCGTAGGGGTCATCATCTTGCACCTCGCGGAAGTCCTTCAATCGTCGGTAGAACCGTCTGTCTGGTCCCGCAGAATCGCGCACCTTCGGTCCCTCATACCGCCTGCGTCGTTGGCGTTCGTCCTTGTAGCGACCACTCTTGAGTGTTTCCGGGAACTTCCACGGAGTAGGGGACTCCCCGCAAGCCCTGTCAGGGAATCCGCAATTACTGTTGGTGACGCTCATGCCCGCCACTTTGATTGGGTTGCACGAGGCGCGCGAGCCTCCCTTCCCTTTGGGTGGTTTGCGGATGCTGTCGTAAGGAGAGTACGCGAAGAACCGCAGCGCGTACAAACAACAACAGCCACGGACCAACACCGCCATCGGCGCCGATGGCTGCACTAAGGCACGAGAGCACCGCAGTCCGCCGTGCCGGGCAATGCCAGCGGCTGACATAACCCTTAAAGCTTGTATACAAATCGCATATGAACCGAAGGAGTCCAAGGTACGCGTGACTGCTCATCAGTATTTCAGCACAAGTCTTTTTCTCCCACCACCTTATTAGAGACTTCACTCTTCCTTCGCCCTCCGTTAAACACGGGAGAGTGAAGAGGAAGAAAGTTTTAACGAATGGACAAAGTACGCGAAACACACTTAAACTGTAGTCCATCGCTGAGTTTGGACTGAATGGCCTCGCATGGGACCAACTTTCCCCGCAGACATCATAGTAAGCCAACCGACGACAACAAAGGTTCCTAACATATGTACACGTACATACACGTATATATGAAGAAACACGAAGATCTCTACTGTTTCGACCCCGAATCACAGATCGTTTTTTGCTTAAGCTCCTTCGCACGAGCATCTACGCACGCCCTTAGCGCTCGTCTCTCCTCGGCACAAAGGCCTTGTGACAAGTTGCGGTTGATCTGCCCCGACTCTACACATCGGCCGTAGGCGGCTACCTCATCACGGCACCTGGTGAAACAGTGGCCGTAATTGCTGCGCAGGGCCCGTTTGATCACAAAGTCAGAAACGTAGAAATTACCCTCCATACGTCTGTTCTAGCTCGCCGCTATCAAACACGAAACCCGACCCTTAAGGGACAGCCGCTGTTACGCGTGAAGAAGCGTTATCACCTTTAGAAAAACGAAAAGAGAGGAAAACAATCGTTGGAGTTTCGGAAAGGGGCCCAGTCCCGTCCTGGTGGTGCTGCCCCTGCAAACCGCATGACATTACCCGTGATTCGGGTCCGCGACACCGTACAGAAGCTGTGACATGGAAGGGAAGGAGGGAACAACACCGCTCTAAAAGTGAAGTAATTATCAAAAATATACATAATAGCAAGGTAGCACAACCACCAGTCGGGCCACCACGGAGTGATAGCACCTAGAAACTTACACACTGTTTGGGCGCTGAATACGTACCAAGGTAGGAAATGTGTATTCAGGCACATTTTTCTCTTTGTGAATACATGATTAACCTCGAGCTTCTTTCAACCCTGTGGCAGTGTTGGCTTGGCGTTTGCGCGTTGCTTCTCCTCCGCTGTTTGCAGCATGTCCATAATGATCCTGTACCTGCGGTGTCTGGCGTACTCCCATGGTCTAATACCAGTTGACGACGTCCTGAACGCGTCTGCACCCTTTTCTAGTAGAAAAGCTACCGCTTTTTCGCGCCCATACGCCGCTGCGAAGCACAGCGGAGTGGCGCAGAAGTGTGAACATCTGTCAAAGGTTGTGCCATACCGCTGAGTGGGGCGGCCGATGCTGTTAATGTCCACCCCCATCCTCAAGAACATGTCGAGCGCGACAGTGTCACCATCGCAGGCAGCCAAGTAAATATCCTTTGTGCCGCACGGGGCGTTTACGGCGTAACTGCTAGTGACGGCACCATCAGCCGCTACTGCCACATCATGCTTTATCACAACGGCCTCGACTTTACTGTTACGGCATTGAAGGACGTCTGGGTACGGCATCCGTATATATGTATATATATATATATATATATATACTCGTGCAAGTTCCTAGCGCGATTCCGACACCTGACTTACTTTGGGGTTTTATAATATCACCAGCCCGTCCAACTACACGGTTGGAGATGTGAACAGCGATAAAAGAAGTAAGAGCAGGGAAACTTAAGGTGTTGGTGTAGCGTGTGACTTCCTTCCTAGTGAAAGATGTGCCAGGATATAATATTAGACACAGTTAAAGCAGCAAAGTGCATTTGCAAGGGAAGTAAACGATAAGATTAACCACTGTCGTGGGGACGCACGGACAAAGCTAAGCGACGAGAGAACGGGAACAATTTTCCACTTGGGGAGGGGGAGTCGCTAGTTGCCGCTAATGTACACAGTAGACACCCCGTTCCTTTTACCAGCCGTAACGTACGGCAGGTGATGGGAAAATGAGTAAAAGGAAGGGAGAGGCGAAGGGGTATGGAACGCCGCTACTCGTCGGAGGCACTTAGCGACCTGTTGTGTTGGCCGCGGCCAGCGGTATCATCCTTTACCACGGGCACGGTGTGCATCACGCCGTGCTCCAATTCACCAAACGCCGACGACTGAAGTTGATGGGGCTCCAGTATGACGGTCCCGTGGCGAAGCGCCTCCGCGTAGCCCGAGCCACCGGCACCGTTCTTCGCCTTCCGGTGCCATTGACTTCCTTCACTGAAATACGTTGTGAGGTGTTCACTACTCAAAGTGTACTGCGCACCATCCCATAGCTTAAGAGGATACGGGTAATTTTTGCCTAATTGAACCCCGTGCATTGCCTGCATCCTCTCCGTAAGCACGTGTGGTCTATGTATGTAAACAGGAGGGATTTTACTCAGCTGTGGCAACCACTTTTTCACATATATGCCCGTTTGGTCGTGATGGTGGGCAAGCCAATGAATATTACGCACCGTTTCACCAAAATCATCGCGGACAAGCTCACTATAGTAGGCACAATTTCCATAGCACACGAAGGGATCGTAGTCGATCGAGCAGCGCTCCAACCACTCTGCTCCAAGGCGCCAATCCTGGCCATAGCCACGCGATAGGAGCCATATCAGTCCCTGTCTTCCCTCGTCTGCTACGAATCCGGTAAGAGTCAACTCTCGCATTGCCGCATCGGCAAAGGGAATGCCCGTGAGCCCTGCACACCACTTTTGCACGATTTTCGGATCGTGGCGCCAGTCTGCTATGTCATCTGTATGCTCCGGTCGCGGCCCGTACTCATAAAACAGAAGGGGCCCATAGCGCAAACCCATCCAGTGCCAGTAGTCCCGTCGACTGAGCCTTAGCAGCGCCTCCCTATATTGCTGCTGCACAAAATTGTCGCGTAGGTGCTCACTTGTGAACCGTCGCAATTCCTCGTAAAAACGACGTGGTGACAATGCTCCACACGACAGGTACGGCGAGAGACGAGACAGGCGCTGCGAATACATTTTCGTGTTCGTGCGTCGATCCCTACCGTACCGAAGCATCGATGTCATACCTCCATCCATCAACCAATCGAGCACACGCTCGATAGCAGCATCTTCGCCTGGTGGATGAGAAGACTGAGTAGCAATAACTTCCTCCTCGATAAAAGCCTCGGGGCTCCCATAGCCAAGCTCAACAAGTGTGGGGGCCCGGCCACGGTAAAGGGGCGGGGGCTCCAAGCCGCTCAGTTCACCAGTTGTCGGAAGCAAGTCACCTCGTGCTGGCAGATCGGACAAACGATTGATGCAACGATCAAATGCCGCCGTTGGTCGTATGTTAGCCGTCGTTACGTCATCGTGGTACCATCGCTCACCTTCAACCATTGACGCAACGGGTACAGGGAGGTCATCGATATGCACAAGGGTCGTCTGCCACACGCTATGCGCGACGGGTGCTGCTGTTAATCTTGACTCCTTAACCCCAACTTTGGTAGAGGCGGACGTTACTCCGAATGGGTGCACCACCGTGGCGTCATGTTCAGTTGCCTTGTACCCTGCTGTGGGGTCCCGGCTCACCCACCTACGCTGGGTGATGGTTTCCACAATATCGTTATGTACCTCTTTTTCGTGTGGGGCGTACTGCGTTGTTAGAAACACATCGATTGCGCCACACTCGACCACCAGACGTGGAATGTGGTCCTCCGGCCTACCGCAGCGAACGAGTAGGGGTATTCGCAGCTCACGTTCCAACTTGTACCGCAGCGCTGCGAGTGTTTCGAGAAAAAAGCGCGCTCGCATTGGACTTTGCCGGAAGAACCCCCCGACGGCGCTAGGTTGTGCAAACATACGATAATCTACAACCGTCACTGCAATAACTGGCAAACCACCTGCCGCCTCCGCCCGTGTAGCGGCCAGCGCCAACGCGTAATTGTCATGCACTCGCATGTCATTGGCGGCGAAGACAACCATCACACATGCTGATAATTGAGGGGACAAAGCCGAGGGAACGCGAGCCTCCTCTGGCGTTGTTGGCGATAAATATAAGGCATCTTGTTCACTAAGATAATTCCTGCTTGGGGTGTTTGGGATCCCAGATGTTGCCGTCGATACTGTAGTGGGACAACCCACCACTGAAAACAGATGATCACACCTCGTAGTGACATCTTCACCCTCGTTCCGTTTCTTCGTCACGCTGTTCTGCTCTTCGTGATAAGGAACGAGCAGTACAGAGTTGTCCTCCTCCTCCCTGCGGTCCTCTTCAATCACAACATCCACCAGCTCCTGTGAATCCGCTAGTGCATCGCTGTCGACTAGAGCAGAGGCCCTAACGAGTTGCCCATTAACTACGTTACCACTATCTTCACACAAGGGAAGGCTTTCATCATTGAGTGACGCAAACAAAAGGTTACACTCATCGGTAGGGGCAGTTCCGCGCACCTCCTTGTAGCCGTCACCGAAAGGTCGATAAGTGTCATGTGTGTATTGACGTCCCATAATTCTTATGCCATTGCAGTAAAAGATGGCCGGGACGACAGCTCCTAGCGGCAAAGCGGCGCCGACTCTAACCGAACTCCTAAATATTCGCTTCATGTCTCCTGGGTGCAGGAACTGTAACGCAGTGGGTATGTTATAATATTAAGTAGGACACTGCAAGGTTACCTTGTTAAGAGAGGGGAAACCGTGCCGTATCTCCGTCCCTTAGCTTTGTCACTTTCTAATGAAACAACGCCTCGACGACCACGACCACTTCCCTCCCTCTCTTTTTTTTTATTGCACAGACCCGCAGAAGAGTAATAATAGACGTAGCCTGTAGGTAATTAGCAAGGGCCGAGAAAATTAAAAGAGGTGGGAAGGAAAGTGCATCTTACCAAAGAAATTGGAGAGAGAAGGGGGGAAAAGTGCTCTGTGGAGCACTACAGAAGAATACATTCCACACGAAACCTTCTGCCACCGGTCATATGTCACCTGAAGCATGCGCACGTGCGATCAGGTACGACAAAAAATGAGTGAACGGGGGCGTTTTGTAGGACACCGATGCAATATACCGTGGTGACAAAACAAAGAAGGAAAGAGTGAGTGAAGGGGGAAGATTATGTATATATATATATATATATATATATATATATGTATATATATCCCCTTATTCCACACCCTTGTAGCGTAAACACAGAAAGGTACATCTGGAGAGCAAAAGTAGGTGGGGAGACCAGCATTGTATCGTCCATGTTGGCGCATCAAAAATATCAAGATAGAGCCAATCGGAAACATCAGTGTATGAGAGAAAAGCAAACAAGTAAGAAAAAAAGAGGGGAGGGGGAGAAAGTCCCTGATATGGTTTTCTTGCATCCCACAACGCACCTCCCACTTTCCTTCCATTAGGAGTCAACTTCTCGCCTGCAAATTGGACACAAATTGTTGTTTAAAAGCCACCGTTGCAGGCAGTCGCGGTGGAACTCATGACTACAGCTTAACTTCACACTACTGATGGGTGGCACAACTTCTTTGTTGGTCTCTTTCGCCGTCGGTGACGACTGTGTGGTTGTGTTGTTAACATTTTCCCCACTAACATCCGTAGCTTCAACCTTTTGATGAGGGTTCTCACTAGGAGTTGGATCATCGCCGTACGTGCACATACAAATGACACAATCTGTGGGATGACCTGCTTCCAGAAGCAAACATCCCACTTCTTTCGCCGCAACACCGCGAATAGGTGTTGAGCGTGTGCTGAATTGGGAGGGGGTGGGGGATGGTAGTTGACCTTCTAGAAGAAACTGATCAAAAGAAAAGGCTATACTACGGCTGTCAATGTTTCCACCATCCCGTGTACAGTCGCGACGAGATGCCGAAGGACTGACAACAGCAATAACTGGGTACCCAGAACTCCTCATATGATCCAACAGTAACGAAGGTGTGGGGAGATTTACCGGCGCAGCAAGTCCATCGCCAACTTGTGCACCACTAGCTCCCAAAGATCCATCTCTTGGCCAATTCAGCACAGTTACAATGGGAGACCGCGGGGAAGGGGGTTGAATTACTTGTGATGCCTGCTGCTGGGGTCTGTACGTCCCTTCATCAGAACCTCCCCCTTCCACACTCACAAGTGCTTGAACGCTGCTAAAAGAGGAGGACACACCAATAGATATGGGAGTGGCCAATGATTGTGGTGAGCACGAGAGGGGCAACTGACTGGGTGTGTCGTAATTTCGTAGCATCTCCACAACAACAGTCCACGACACTTCACACTCCTCTCGTAAAGAGCACAAAATGACTTACTACCTCCCTAAAAAAACAAAACAAAACAATTACTAGTACTATATGCTGAATCAAGAAAGGTCTTAGGTCCTAGTAGGAAGAATACGGCAAAGAAGAAAAAGGGACGGAGTAGCATACCACAGTGAACAAAAAGCTTTGGATAGTATTGTAATGCACCCATCATCCACCACCGTTGAGCAGCAGTTTCGTTGTGAAAAAGGAGCCTAGTAGAAAGCTCCTCTTCTTCATTATTGCAACTTGTCCAATTTGACGACACGCACAGCCACGGGGACCACCTTTAGCGCGGGCTGCTTGTGCGCAAGCCTTTGCTTTCCTCGATCGTCTCCCGCAATAGTCACCGCACCTTCCATTACCGCAGCACATGCCGCTCGTAACGCACTTACGGACAGGTTTGAGGCGTGTTGAAGCCTCACCACAATGTTGTACAACCCACCGTTGCCACTTTCTTCACGATGCGAACCTTCAACCACCAAACCTTCTTTGGGCAGTCCAATGGCCATTCCGCCAAGTAGCCGCATTTTGTTACTAATATCATTGCACAACAACTCCACATCTAATTCACACGCCTCCTCTGGTGGTGGCGGCCCCTTTTGGTAATCATACTGCAGTGATGGTGCAACAACATGCAACTGAACGAGGATCGCCTTCGGGTGAGACGACTGACAACGCACCATTCGGCCTTCCCTCCCTTGCACCTTAAAGGATGGGAGGTAACGAAATTTCCACCCCTCCTCCTCATAAAAATATAAAAATAAAACCAGAGAAGACGAAGGGAAAGTGATGGGACGATCAAAAGAAACCGGCAGAAGAAGGAAACGAAAAAAGGGGGGAAGGGGACGGCAGATCCCACTTCAACAATACTATACTGCGGAACTTTCACTTCCGAAGTTTTTTTCTGAAAGTTTTCAATCACAGAAAATATGGCACAACGACTTATTGGTGAAGAGTGAAGGAAATAGAAGGAGCTGTACGCGACCTGCGTTTAAAAAAAAAAATAATAACAAAATATATAATGGTGGACGCGGTGAAGTAACCGCAGACTAAAAGAAATCATACCGATTCACATAAACACCCCTCTCAGAAGGGCCCGGGGAACAACAGATAAGAAGATTACAATGTTTCAAACAAAGACAAACCCAAGAGAGACAAAGACGCTCATTGCGTGCGCATCTGCCAGCTTATATTCGCCCCTCCACTACATGTGAAACCCCCTCTCGTTTTGTGTCCTCTGCATTTGCGCATTGAGACGGCTGTAGGCGCTCTTGCTCCGAGTGCCATAACATTGTACGTATGCCTTCCAGCTGCTGAATGTGGCGCAACGCACAACGAACGGCAAGAGCCTCCAAGACGCTCTGCGGTGGCACGCCAAATGCGATAACAAAGCGATTAAACAAATTCGTTCGCTCCGGCCCCGCAAGGGGCTTTAAAAGTTCTTTATATGCTATGTAGAAATAAAAAATAACGGTACGAACCGACTCATAACTAAAATCGAGGAAAAGGGAATATTGCTCAAACAACACACGAAAGTGCGTGTTCAGTGCATTCGGTATCCACGGACGCATGAGCGCTTCAGTAATGAAGTCCCCCTTACTGGTCACGCTGACACACGCCAACTCATCCATCGTGTGAAAATCAGTAACTGGGCTATTCCCAGAGCTCGTTGCCTTTGACACGTTTTTGTCACTACTGGCCGCAGCATAACCATGAGTGACGTCATCATTTGCCAGACGGAAACGACTCCCAGTCGGTATGTGCGGATTTACGTGGTGATCCCGAGGGTAGATGAACTTCAATCCAATTTCAACGTCTTCGGCGCCAACCCTGCCATTGTCGGGGTCGGATGCGAACGCCACAGTACGCGGCAGAACCTCATCACCACCACCAGGGAAAGCGAGGGGATTTCGATGGGTCCCATGCTCCCCCTGATCACGGGAGCAGCAGTAATGTGATGCTCGATCCTTAAATTTTTTCTTATGAAGGTTAGGAGAACTGGGTGGCATCTCACAGCCACCGGTACCTCGTGTATTCGTTTGAATGCTAACGGGTATGAACCCTGCATTTGGTGTTTCCTCATATTCTGCTTGCTCAATCTCTGCGCTGCCAAATATCCTCGACGGAGGCACTGTTGAGTCCTTGAAGGTTTGCAACTCATCCCCATTGACACGCGTCACATTAAAGAGTGCTTGTTTCTCCTTCACACCACGAAAGAAAACAGAGCCAATTTGAGTGGTGCACACCTCTGTCGAAGGACTGCGGATATTGTCCTTGGCATGCTGACTTATCGTCACCTTATTCGGTGGGACAAACATCCACATGCGCTCGCAATACTTAACATCATTTCCCTCGTATCGAATGCTGCCGTTCACTGTCTCTACGCGTATATACGCATCTGCACACCAATGTATAGCGGCGGCGATGGACAGTTCGCCGTCGGCACCCAACCATTTCTTGAGTGGTTCATCCAAATGCTTCTTCTGCACCCCTTTTAGCAGTTGAAAACAAGTTTCTATGGCTGTGTCCACATCGCGAGTGACGAATGTTGCGGTGTAAGGGTGTACTTGCAAGCCAACATAACCGTGATTGTTTGTGATAACTGCTTTCTGCAACTTTGCATACTTCTCCAATACAGGAAACGCAGCCGATGGGGCTAACTCAAACAAACGCTCAGCATTGCAAGGGCCAACAATAGTCATCACAAACGGCACAGTTTTAGGGGCATTCATACGACTGTCGAACTCGCGCAAGCACGGCAGCACCACCATTACACCACACACAAATGCAATGAGGGAGATGAACACACAACCCACCACAAGTAGTACCACCGTCGACCTCGAGTGCTTTTCAATCATCGCGGCACTGCGCACACACATAAACAAATGCCCAACCTGCGGTAGCACTGGTCGATTGTAGCAACCTCCGGTAAATTTCTCAATCTCGGCAGTTGTTAAGTTATTACGCAGTGAGGTGGTGACAGGGATGGTGTTGTTTGCGTCATCAGTTATATAGACAAGGTAATTCATCTCAAGCTCCTTCATTCGTTCTTCAAACGCCCCGACATCCAGCAACCCCATCAAATCCTTCACAACAACGGTAAATCCCCAAAAGTTGGCGACGGATACTGGGTCACCGCTCGTTGCGTTGTGTATAGCGCTGCAAATCAATAACTGCCAACTTGCGTTAGGGACGGGAACACGACGGAGGACGGGACCGAACAATTCAAAACCTCCTCTTTCCGCCATCCTCTCCGCAGCTGCGACCCCGATTCCATTTCCAGATTCGAAAAAATCATACTCTAAAACGGACTCGGTGTTTGGAAACGTTTGAGAGACGACACCACCAGGGGCAAGCATGACAACCGTGCCTGTGTTGTTCCGTACATTACGAAACATCGCCGCTGCCACGTAAGGAAACCGCTCAAACGACCATCCAAGTGCACGCTGCTCTAACCCACCCTTCCAAGGGGGCATATTATCAATTTCACCAATAACAAATCCCTCAATAGCTCGCGCTGCAGCCGCAGACTCGATGACTCGAAGGCGCATATTTTCAGACCACCAATTGGTTTCATCCACAGCTATGCGCACCAAATCGCTCTGCTTCTTGTCACTTCGACCGTCAAGTACGGAAAACGGTATCGTCGCAAATGCAATGAGAGCACCCAAGCCGAGAAAGCAGAGAAAAAGAATGCACGAGAGAACCCTCCGACTTTTGTCTGATTGCATGTTGCCCACGGCTCCATCCCTAGTGAACCGCATCATTTTAGACAAAAGGGGGGGGGGAAAAGAGCAAAGAGGTGTGCCCTATTCCTAGTCCCCAACAATGCAACTGGCACGTGCGACACCTCCGTTCCCTTGTTCGACAAGTTTAGCCTTTGGTCTACTCGCCGAATTATTTATGAACTTATTTAATTCCCCTTGATATGCTTTACTATTTCTTCCTTCCCCACCTCTTCTTTTTTTCCTTTCCTTTCCGCAACTGCAGCCTCTTCCACCACACCCTGAAAGTTCCTTCAAATTATCCGGAAAGCAACCCTGTTTGTGCCTCCGTCCGTGTGCGTATAAATCCGAACAACGATCAGATTCCAAGTGGAGAATAAAGGGAGGCAACGTTCACGACACTTTATTTGCCGCCACCCTTTTTGGCTTTTATCCTCTACCGAATCTCTTTGGATGTACACACACGTTCTGAAAGAAGATTTTAAAAAAAGGGAGAAGCAAAAAGGAGGAAACGGTATAAACAGTACAATGCTGTGTGGCGACGTTTAGACTCAAGAAGTTTAGCAAACGGAAAAAGAAAGGTATGAGGCAAGAGCCTGGAAAACACGTAATGGAAGGGGGGGAATGCAGGCGAACAATAAAAAAAAATAGAGTAAAAGGAGAAAACTCGGAGCGCTGGAGAAAACAAAAATTAATCCAGCTGCACATGAAGAGAATTTCGCGCGCTTCCAAGTTTCCGCGCCAAAGTGCAAATACTGAGGCACATAGCATACAAGATAAGGCTCAGGCGTCTTCTTTCCTTTTCTTTCCCCCTCTTTCCCCTCCTCGTACACACTCACACATAGAAAAGAAAGGGAGAGTGCATGTGGAGGGATCATAAATGACGAAATTCAAGGAAGATGACGACAAGAGATCGGGAAGGAGATGATGAGGGGAACACATTTGACTGTTACTGTGGAGAAAAGATGGATATTTTCTTTTACTCTTTCCTTCATTTCGGCACCAATCCCAGAACACAGAATGGCTCAGTGCAGCACAATAAGAGAACAAAATACGCCGTCCTCAAGGGGCAGGACCGCCCGGAGACGGCGGCCAAAGGAAGATGAAAAAAAAACGTGGAGAGAAAAAAAGGGGTTGAGTGATGAGGGGGATGTGTGAGCTTGTATCCATCGGTACATCATATTCAACGGAAGTACAGACTACTTGGGGGGGGGGGGAAGTATCGACATAGGATATGAGGGGAAAGAGTACAGAAGAAACAATCACATTTGCGGTGATTTACCCCATTTTATCCCACTTTACGTATTGCGGTTATGACTGAGTTCTGCGGCGTGATGACCACACATACACATACACACACCTCGTCACCTCCCACTTAGGTATAGACCAGCCATGCACATTTTTAAAACATGTAGATCCGTCAATCCTCCCTGGGCGATCGCAATATCCCGCTTTCGCCAACTCTAGAGTCTGGTGGTCCCACCAGGAGGAGCACCATAACGACCCACAACTCCTCAACGGTTCACCTCCATTTCACTGAGCTGCAGTGACCCCCTCCCTTCCACTACACCTCTTAAAATCTTCCTCACTGACACATTCCTGAGTCCTCCTTTTATTCATGTTTCCTGCATCACAACCTCTTCCATCACCCACAACCTATTTTTACGCAGTGCTTGGATAAGGCAAAAGGTGACTGCCCTCGTACCTCTGTAATTTCTCAGCCATTTCTTCTCTTATTAACAGCTCCGCCTTCTCTCCCTCAACTTCAGCGTAAGTATAAGCAGCATACGACCGTCGGGCGGGAGACGACACCGCGCGGCTAAGGTCAAAGAAAGGCATTTCCAGCAATTGGGCCGCCGTCGGCCGTTTCCGCGGATCCAGCTGAAATATTGCAGTGAGCACGTCGAGACACTCCGGCGACGGCGCTGAATAAGTTGGGGAACGACGGCGGCGCTGAGCAGTGGCGATGAACCACGAGCGGAAGCCCCTGTACTGAGAGTAAAGATGGCTTGGTTCAAAAAGAGAAGTCATAGACGCCCTTAACGCTGATTGTGAGTTACAGCTAGTTAGAGATGCGCGTACCTCACGTAATAGCGACACGTTTCGACACTGCGCCGGTGGGAAAGCTTCATCAAGGTCACCACCAAGCGGGCCCAACACCTCTGTTATAAGAGATAGTTGCTCCAGTTCTGTTTCCGCTTGCACCCTATACCCCTGCTGTTTTAACTTCTGTTTTTGCTGTGGCTCTTTGGGATGCGGGTCCACCTTTGCGTTGCCAGCGCCCGCTCCGTCGAATTCTGCTTTCGGCCGAACGCAGGCAAATGGCGGCACACGCAGAAACATTTGGCTTAGAAAGCAGCCAATAGACCATATATCAACCTTTGCGTTATATGCGACGGCACCGAGTAACATCTCAGGCGGGCGATAGTTAAGGTTAATAAGACTGGGAGTTAAGGCACGCGTGCCGCATCCCTCAAAGGCGCACAAACCGAAGTCCCCAAGCTGGACGCTGCCATCCCTATTAATGAGCACATTGTCAGCCTTGACATCACGGTGGATGATACCCATTTCATGTAACTTTTTCACAGCAGTAATAACTTTCCGGAAAATATACGCAATCTCTTTCTCACTGAATGGAAATCGGCGGTGCATTAGCCCAGCCAAACTGCAAGACGCGTAAGGGAACACAAGATATATATCGTTGTGGGTGCTCGACAGTAAAACGTCACGGAGTCTAACTACTTCATCTATGGCGTCCATTTTGGCACGGTTGCTGCCGCTTGCGTTTCCGTTACGTACTGCAATGTTTTGGCGCTCGTTGTTAATGTGCTGAAGGGCGATCACTTCTCGCAGAGACGTGATGGGAAACCCCTCCAGCCCCTCTAAAACTTTAAGTCGCTTCAACGCAACATACTCACCCGTAGTTCGGCAACGACCAATGTATACTTCACCGTACGTGCCCTCACTTATCTTTTTCCCAACTTCGTACTTTGACTCCACATGTGTGGTAACCGAACTGAAGTCGATGGGAACGGGACTATGTGGCAGAAATACATTCACCTTGCTGTGACGCTTTCGGCTGGCCGCACCATTATTTCTCTTCAATATCGGGGCCGTAGGTGTTGGTGAGAGCAGTACACCAGATCCCAAAGACTTTCCCAATTTACACACCGAAAGCGACGGAGTGGGGCCATTGAAGCTTGCATTTACTGCCTCCGCCATCCTTGTCGTGTGCTGGTGTTGCACAGTACCACCGGGATGCTCCACCTTTTCGTTGGTGCGGGATGATCCGTCTGTAGTTACGCTGGTGTGCATAGGGGGAAGGGGCTGGGTGTCGAATTGTGAATTTGTTTTTTCTTGAAGGGGATGTTCTCCCTCTTCTGGAGCGAAATGTCTGTCTCCTGGACCTATGGACTGTTCAGCCCGCTCCTCGGCACCTACTTGTGGTCTTCTAAGTCTTAAGAACCGCCTCGCCGTCGTGCCACTTTCTTCGGTTACAACCCTCAACGAACGCAAACCAAATCGCAACCTGCCTCGTGGTGGCCCATCGTGCGCGGTGAGTGGGCACTGTCCCTCACCATCCACGGGTTGCTGTTGCTTTTGGTGGTCCAAAGCGTTCTGGTTGTGAGCTAACAAAAGGGTGGTACTTTGGCGGTTTTCGCAGGCCACACAAAAAGTTGCAGGCTCAACTAAGCGAGCACAACCTCCAATATCGGCGGCAATATTAGTTTCACCGAAGCCCCCACCGTGAACAACCTCCGCTAAAGGTACATCATTCACATCAGCGGCTGAGGTGTGAGGCGGCGATATGGGGATATCGGGAGAGCAGTGATCAATTGGGTGGAGCTTCACGTGATCCGATGTCCCTAGTTGAGTTCTCTCCCCGGGAACAGACGCCACCCAATTCCCTTCCTCCTGCCGCTGTCCGGAGTGAACTGTCCGTGGCGAAGGCGAACGTGTTGCCATACCCATGGAACAAATCGTCTCGTGACAGTGAAATTAAGAATCAAAATATGCTAACCGCTGCAGGTCTTCCACCTCCTTCCCTCAAGTGGTGCCTTACTATATTTTCAGAGTACAAGTTTCGTTTCTCACTTTAGTTTCCCTCTTAATAACGCTTCTTATCTTACCTATTAATTTCGTTTCTTTCTGTGCAGTAACCGCTGCCACTATATGTATATATTTGTTCACTGCCCTCGTTGCCGTTCCGTCTGTCGGGCAGTATCGTCCTCCAACCCACGTGCGACGAGCAGAGTTCAAGAAGCGTTAGCAAGGATTCTCACCAAATCTTCGCTTGACGAACTAACGCGACTATATTCACACAGACACAAATAATTGTATATATATATATATATACCTCCAAAAGTGTATATGTACACTCGTCAAGCTCCTTGCGTTCTTCACTAACAATGAGGGACAGTTGAAAAATGTAGTGACAAGTTGCGTGGTTCATAAGAACAGCAGCGGAGAGAAGAAGGAGATGTAGGCAAACCAAATAGGTTATTGGTGCACTTGTGGAAATTGAGGGTTGTAAGACAAAAGGATTAACCAGGTCGTTAGCCCTCCTCACCGTCTTCCTTTCCTCCTCTTTCCCACTCCTTTTACCCTTCTCTGCACCAATGGGGTTTTGTGAAGGAATTTCTGGTTATTGACCTGAAGGATGAAGGTGGTAGCCGTGGCCCCCAAACAGCCCGGCAGAGCCAATACCCACAACAGTGCCGTCGGTGTTGAAGCACATAGCGATATCTGCGTCCTCATAGACATCTTCATCGCTACCTGATGAAGACTCACACCCGTCACCTCCTTTACTCCCGCCCCTGGTATGCCTTCCACGCATGAAATCATCTCCAATGCGTTCACGCAGCAACTCCTCGAGCATACACTCTTCAGCTGTTTTTTCCCCCCTCCGCTGCCGCTCACGGTATTCGATCATTCGTGCGTAAGCCGCCTCCAACTCCTGCAGCTCATCTACAATGCTCAACACCGCCGACCAACATGACAGGGAAGATGCCTCATCATTTCCACCGTCTTTCCCGTAATGCTTCCTCACCACATCGATAACTGGAGGGATAAGTCGTCGCTTCCACGCAGGAAGACCTTCTAGCGCTTCGTCGTTGAGACTTGGACAGCCATCGCTGTGATTCGGGTTTCCATTGCACTCAGAGAGAATTTGGGCTACTGGAAACGTGCCAAAAGGCAGTCTTCTAGCCTCGAACACAAATGTCATGTTCGCGCAGCGATACCGATGGGGACTAGTCAAGGGTAAAGTACAAGATTTACAACACAAAAGGAGCACAGCAGAAAGAAATAGAAGAAGGTAGAAAAACAAAAAGGTTTGACCCCCTGGAGGATACAAAGGGGAACTACAGCAGCAACGTCAGCACACGCACGTTCACGCGCCGGTGGGCAAAGGCACACACAGAATACACACCGACGTTGGTAAGATCGTGTACACAGCGAATATGGGGATGCAGGGACAATCACAGTTGCTCTTGATGCACCACAGCTGTCAGGACGGTACTTGATGGCACAAGCAAATTTCGCTAAATAGAGGGCGCAATGCGTTCCTCACAATAAACCTCATTGGGATCTTTCTTTTTTTTTTCCTTTTTGTTGGATCGAAACTGGCTTGAACCGAGAAGTTTTTTTTCTTTTTTTTTGTGCAAACATCACGCACTCCATTAGCAACAGAGAGGCAGAGATGCCCTCTCCAGTGTCCACGTCAATAAGCCAGTGTTAGGCACCCCAAACAACTGCTCAGTCTCACCCCCACCGACACTCTGCGTCTTTGACATCGTCCCTTTATTCAAGTGACCCCGTAAAACACAGGGGTACGTGATGGACTGAATTGCCCTCCTTACGGCAGCGTCGACGATTTCTTGCAATTTCTCTCTTGTCCGGTGACCCTCGTTAGAAACACCTTGGTTCACATTACTACCGTAGCGCTGGGAAGAGTTATGAGCAGCAAGTGTGGACGGAGGCAGCGGAAGGGAAGATGCGTTGCTGACGCTTGCCGCTGGACCACGCGCGCTGTTGCATTCGGTTGGTAATAAGTGTGAGTGCGGCTGATTTTGCTGCTGATAGTAGCGATCGTGATGATCCTGGCGCCTTGGAGGGGAAACATCAAACAAAGCAGTGAACTGAGGTTCGCTCGAAAAACTCAATTCGATGCTATTACCACAGAAAGCGGCGTAGAGTACACCGTGAAATACGACTCGCTTTACAGAGAGACCACACCGCAGCGTCAGGACATCTGATGGAATGCTCAGTGACTGTGGGAGTGCAGCGAGTAGAGGCAGGTTACACACAACGTGTAAAAGAAAGCGATGATCTTCGTATGTAATAGGGACAGCGAAACATCGGAGCATGCTCGGCCTTCCAGACTCCGCTACGTGGGTGCCACAGTCGTCAAAACCCAGCTCTTGGGTTACAGCACTGAGCGGCACCTCGACCGATGTAATTCCACCAGGACCAACCCGCGGTAGCACCACACCAACGAGCGGAGAGTTTGCAGGCGCGGGGCCGCTGTTGCATCCCACTCCAGTTGCGACGGTGCCGCCGGCGGCCCCACCTTCTGGTGGTTCACCAAAAATACCCACCCCACGGGCGTGCTCACTGCTTGTCCTCGTATGGAACATACCACCAACCTGCGGGGAGGTGCTGTGCGATTGTTGTTGTTGGTGATGCGCACCACCCGCGGTGCTCAACGTCCCGCCGCTGCTTAGTTCCATTCGCAACAATCGCAGCATATCTGCTTTCACCCGCAGTGTCTGCGTGGTAATTCCATGCGCGCCCCGAGTTTTACGCTCCTCATCGAACGCCTCGTCAACACTTTTGATGCCCTTTCCAATGAAGTACGCAATGCGATCCACCCATACGTTGCCATCCACTGAGCCGCCGCCCAAAACAAGAAGGGAAACTAGGCGACCCACCACATTACACCACATGGCTGGTTCACACTTCTTGCTGCGTTCAAGTGATGATGCATTCCGGCGACTATATGGAGACAGATGCCGGTTGTCAGAAGATTTGCTGTAGCCACCTCTGCTGTTACTGATATTGCTACCATGCTCGTATGATCTGCTCCCTTCACCGACTCCGTACTCCTCGACGGGGCTGCTAAGAAAGAAGAAGTACGCGGCCACTACGCAGATAATAATGCTGAGAGCAACCTCAAGGAGGAGTTCAATCATTCTGTGGTGGTACCTTTTAACCAACCGACATGCAACAAAGAAGGTTTTGAAAAGGGAGGAAGTAGCAAAAAAGAGGGGATTGGTCAGGAGCAACGAATAGTAACAATGTTCTAAACAAAGCACGAGCAAAGGCACGCAGATGGAGGGGACATAAGCCGAGATACTAAATAGTTCGGTACGCTGCTAAGCGGCCAAAAACATAAGAGTTGTTAGCACCAGCTTCGGAATCAGAAAAAGAGGGAGAATTGGCTTTCCTTCCTCTTTTATTTCTCGACCTTTGACGTCATCTCACCCAATGGTAGCTGCAGGACCTGAGGAATCGTGCTTATCTAGCGTTAATCGCTAACACGTGAAAGTAATACTCGGAAAATAATGATAATGATACTACTGACAACACTACAAAGTAACACTCAGGTGGATGAGAAAGGGGTTACAGTAAAACAAAAAAGAATGTAAAAAAAAAAATCCTAACCTACCAACTGAAAGACTACTCCATTTACTTACCATGCACTCTCATGGCAGTGCGCTCAAGTACTCTGCTGTGATAAAACTAACTTTAGAAAAATATACATCCGTTTTGTGTTCCTCATTTCTGAAGATACTACCGGATCTTCACCACAAGCAAACTGTCAGCGGAAGACGAGAATGAAGCGATAAAGAAGCAAAAGAGAGGGAAAGGTGGGTGTGTCACCGCGGCCCATGAACAAAATAGGCGAAAGTGTCATATATTTTTTTCACTGCTTTACCCCACAACCTCCGTAGCGCAGCAAACACCCTGGCTCACGGACGCTAACCTCGTTTAACAACCGAATAGAATCTTCCTGTCGCCCCAACACTGCACATAAGGAGGCCTGCGCATAGAGCAGCGAAACATCAGAAGGGAAAATGGATGTAGCGATGGACAGAATGTTTTCCAGCGTCCTAAATGGGGGGCCGGGCGATGGTGGCGCTGGCTGCTGAGTCCCGAGAGAGTTGCGCGTTCGGTCTTCGGAATCACTGCCACCATCCGCTCCTGCGCTTGGCATCTCTTGGCTCATTTGCCCATCCGTTCTGCCATTTCCAAAATGGCGTGCAATCGTACCCAAAACAAAATCTGCAATGGCAACCGGATTAGGCCTTTCGGGGTTTGGGGTAACAGGTTCTTCATGTGGCAGCGTACCGTTGACTTCCACAACCTTATCACTCCAGAGAAACTCGCAAAGCTTGTCTGCAATAATACAATCCCAACGCAGGCGATGAGGACCAGAGAGAAAATTACACTTTTCATTCTCCTCTAGGAGAAGGTTCCATTCGCAGAAGTCCTCTGATGTGATACCAAGAAGAAGTGACGCAAACGCCTCTTGATTCTTACCACGTTGGGCACACCTTCTGGCGGTATCGAAATGGCTCCTCCAGCTGAGCCCCCCTCTGAGTGGTAACGGGGAATCTAATATATCGAAATGCTCGTCAGTGTGCGTGTGATCCTCCTGTTCCCGTTGCGATGAGCCTGAGTCTTGTGACTCCCTCTCAGAGTCCCCGAAGAGGAACTGTTGAAGCCAACCAAACAAATGAAACGGTTGATTTTCATTGGGTGGTTCTGACTGTTCCGGTACCGCGGGCTGATGGAGCCGATGACTACGAGGCCCACGGAAGACATTACTGCGGCTTTCCGTATTGGCCAACAGCGCCGACAGGGTGCTCCGCATATCCCCCAACTCCCGTGCAGCGGCTTCCTTTCCGAGCAAACTTTGAGCAACAACCTTGTCTGACTGAGCTAACAGCGCACGTAAGATGTCGTTTGACCGACGCAGGTCTTCAATTGAAGACAAAGTGGCATCAGCGGGCTGACTATTGTCGCTGGCTTCCACTGTATTATTTTCTGTGCAGGCAGAGTGCCATGATGGGTTGAACGGCGTGGTGGGTCCCACCTCCGACCTCTCGATATCCGCGTGGAGACTGCTGTTACACGTCCCGAACCAGGACGAGGTCAGAGTGGTTGTGCGATGCTCTAATGAGCTGCGCATGGAGCACTCTTGTATTTCCGCATGCTGCTCCATCTCCTGCTGTGCGGATTCCCCCTTTTCGTCTTCCTGGTGATCAGGTCTGCCCCCCTCTTGGGATGTATGCGGAGACCCATCAGCAATTCGACATGAACGACTAAGCACCACCCAAGACGTAGGTAAATCATTTTCAATCATACCTACATTCGCTTCCGCTTCCGAACTTACGTTGCCATTGCTCGCCGGAGCTAAAGTTCCGTTCGTAGGATTCCCCAGTTGCGTGACATCCACATTCTCTTCAGGGCAGACAAATTCAAAGTTACTTCTGTTGATTGTTCCCACGAGACAAGAAGATTTGGCATTCATGACTTTCCAGGTGCGCCTTTCCAACGCTTGTTCTCCTTTTTTTTCTTTGAGGTATATTTGATGGGGTCAGAGATCCCAATATGCAAACTTACAGCGCAACAAAAACGTACCACAAGGGGAAAATGATAAAAATGGAGATACCAGCAGTGGAGGTGGTTAGCATCGAGCGCAAAACGCCTCTGTAATTACCGTAACCAAAAGTTGGTGAGGGTTAACAAATACAAGAACATCTTTATATGTCAATCGTAACAAATGTCAGAGGCCGCATCACGACTCCATATGCTCGAACAGCCGATCACTTGTAGCAGCCGCGATTCGTAAAGAGTGTTTCTGCTGCCTTTAAATTCAAATGTATGTTTGCACTTATCAGATCTCGATTATCTGGGACTGCTGGATACAACTACAGAACATTTCGCTTTCCTTTCGTTTTGCTTTTGCTTTATTCCGCCCACCTGAAGCGCTTGAGCAAAGGAACACAATTAGCACTCTCCGCTAATGCCGATGTCGTTGAGGAGGGAATAGATATTATCGTTTTGATCATTACCAGAATTACACACCTTTTTCCTACTCTTTGGAAAAAATAAAAAAAGTACAACAAAGAAAACCAACAAGGAAGGTCACAAGCTTCATCGCCCTCCACACTGCGCTACAGACTCACATACACAGTCAAAACAGCAGAAACGTGCCTAACGGCGGAAAGGTGAACAATTAGCACAAACATCACTAAACGTGCGTGAACAAAGGTGTTTAAAAAAAACCCTGTAAGCGAGTGAAAAAAGACGGAAGTCAACGGAACTGGCACCAGGGAAACGGAGGGTGTCGTGCGCCTCCAACGACTCTGTTACTCCATCCGCTACCTTTCCAGCACTGCCGCTTCTATTTTTGTCACTCCTCTCCATTATACACATATCGGAGAAAAGAAAAAGGAAGAAGAAGGAAGAGAAAGGTGGGGAAACACAAGCGAAAATATAAACCGCGGTGAAGAAAGATGACAATGCCACGGGTGTGCATGTGTGCTATATGTATTGACTTTACAACTAATACACTGCCGCTTGTGCTCCCACACAGTGCCTGATCTACACAGAAATGTAATGTGCCTGACCCTTCCCGCTCCACATTTATTTTCATTATTCGTTAACTGTTTGTGTTACACAAGAAGTTGTCAGTTAGTGGTTGTTGACACTGCCGTGTGGTGCAGCCTCTTTCCCACGAAGGAAAAAAAAAAGGGAAAAAAACAATTACAAAAACAGTCGACCCCCCTCCCCTGCTTTTCCTCCGTCTCCCGCTTCCACACGCGCACACACGTGAACATGGTTACCACGCTTGGCATTACAACCCTGAGCACGAAATGCTTTTGAATTCGATAATTGCGCATCTTACCTTCGCTCCCTAGAGTTAAGGACTCTTGACATCATCAGGCACTTTCATGCAGGTGTTTCTCTACTAGTACCGATTAAACGCATTTTTTTTTTGCGCGTGTGGTGTGCCGCCCTCCTCCACACGCACCCCCTTCTTCAGCGAGTGGGATTTGGGACTCCGTACCAGCCCCAAACCGCCGCAAAAATGCCCAACACGCCCCAAAAATTGCTGCAAATTGCAAAGTCGAAACGGTGAATCATGAGAGACACGGCTGCCGAGCTTATCACATGACCCATGTCCTGCACCGTCCGCATGATACCAAAGAACAATCCACCGAAATACTGATGCCTGTAATCTGCCACAAGTGTCATGATGAGTCCACAACCCAATGCATCCACT
Organism: Trypanosoma equiperdum; assembly: GCF_001457755.1. Lineage (NCBI taxonomy): Eukaryota > Euglenozoa > Kinetoplastea > Trypanosomatida > Trypanosomatidae > Trypanosoma > Trypanosoma equiperdum. The sequence goes on along the minus strand of NW_027123236.1, from coordinate 34,293 downwards.
ACACCAAACACTGCCGCCATAACGTAGAGCCACTGACCGGAGTGTTGTAATGGCAGAAGTAAGAAAGCAATGCCAAGACCCAGAACGGCAGGCAGGCGCGCGAAACGGCGACTGCAGTTGTCAAGAAGAATACCGCCCAAAGGGAAGAGGAAGGCATCAAAGGAAAAACTCAGCGAGAGCAAAAAAGACAGCTGAACGTCAGTGAAGCCCATTCTCATGGCAGCAAACGTTAGTAACAGCTTTCGATTCGCGCGTAGTGCCACGAACAGAATGACGTAAATGCCCAGCCGCCATATGACATTCCACTGATCCATAATGACAGAACAGTATGTAGCGGGAGCGGTGCCACCCTTACTGCCTTCAATTTGTAGACTGCAACACTCATGAGAGCAGGCGATTCCAACCTCTGAAACCACACTCTCAACGTTACTATGCGCGTTGTCGGTGTTCAAAGTATTGACAGCACCATACGACACGACACGCCTTGTGAGCCCCTCTTCCAGAACTGGCCCCTTGATCAACGAATCCCCTGGAAGGATCGGAACTGTTTCTCCCCCAACAGAACCTTCGTCGAGTTTTTTTGCCTCTTCCAGCTGGGTTGCAGTGGTAGCGTCTGCGCGGCCTTGGGGCGCGTTCCTACCGACACGTAAACAGTAGGGAGAAAACTGGATGCAACACCACGCCAGTAGGGACGCCCCCATTGGGACGAAAAAAAAGTACCGAGTATCACCCCACAGTGAGGCAATTACACCTAAAAATATGGGCCCTAGCATGTGCGCCAGCCGCAAAAGACCAGAAAGAAATGCCATGACCATTCCACAGTGATCAGGATTTAACCTCCTTGCAACATAAATGTGTCGTGCAAGGAAGAAAGCACCTGTCGAAAAGCCATTAATTACGCAAAATGCGGCCAGTGACGTACTAGTGCACCCAAGCAGAACAACCGGCATACAACCAGCCGCCTGGGCAAATACGGAAAACGACATGAGGCGCCGCAGGTCGACGCAATCCGCCACCAAACTCGAGGGAATATCAGCAATCACGTGGAAAGCGTTAATGAGTGAAACATAACTTGCTATTTTCCCCTGCTCATAACCAATTTCCCGCCCAACCATCGTGACAATGGGTACTGCTACGCTTGTGCCAATCCCAATCAATGCGTTAGCGAGTTGAATATCGAAGAAGCTCCACCCCACCACCTCGCTAATGCTTCCAAAAGATAAACACCCCATCCACAATAACGATCTACGCACTTCTTTAGACTTACTCCACTTGTTGGTGCACAGCCACCCTTTTCGTATTTGGTCTCTGTCGGGGTTCGGCCAGCCCGACTTTCCCCTCAGCAGCTGGGCTCAAAAAAAAAAAAAAAGCCTCAGAACCCACAGCAACCGGTGCTGCAGGGGGAAATGAAGCGACGACGTACGGCGCCACCCCTGTTAACCTTTCTAGTTTCGGGGGCTATGTGCGCCAATTCAGTGTCACACAACCAGAGGATATTTGCCTTTATGAAGAACAAATAATTAAAAAAGGGAGGCGTTAGTAGGCCGTTTTTAATGTGCAAAGAGTAAACACTGTCATAGGAAACATTCTCCAAGGCCTCTTCTCCCGCCTGTACGCCACGAAAAGAAAAACAATATATGTACATATATATATACAATGAAAACAAGTTATAAGTGTATTGACAACAACAGCATGTAGAGAACGACACCACCCTTTCGATTTTTTGTTTTTTTGTGGAGTTATTTGAAGATGCGCTTCGCTTACCTAGAACATTGTTTCTAGAGGGAAAATCTTAAGCTGTTCTCTCCGTGCTGACTGTATTGGCTGCGAGAAGAGTCTCAATCTTCCGCATGTAATCACCGCGCAGTGGCACTGACTCATCACAGCTTCTGCGCTCAGTAATATCACCACAACACCCTACGCCCTCTTCGCCCAGCTCACCGAATATGCTTTGAAGGTTTATAGCTTCAGTAGAAGCTACCAAGGGGTTGAGGAGTGAAACGTGGTCAACACCATGTGGAAGAAACGTGTATGGGTGAAAGAGGGCGGAAATGTGCCAGTCAATGTCCCCTGCCAACACTAATGGTTTCCGTACTGCACGGTCACTACAATCGGAGTCAGTAAATTGCGATGCACGCCTGGACTGGGCATCAAGTGCGCTGGTACTTCCGATTCGATTATGCAGCGTTTGAAATTCGTAGAGAACTTGGAAGAGAAAAGACCATAGGCTTTTGTAGAAGGGATGGACGAATGTGCTGTAGCTACCAGCCAGTGTTGCGGCCAAAGGACTGCCATCTGCATTTAATCCAGTTGTGGCTTCAACCCTGCCTTTAGTTGTAATGGCCTTCGATGTCGGTAGTAGAAATTCTTGTTTACAGCAGTGCTGCGGTTGCTCAACCGAAGAAGACGATGTCGCGGTTGTTGTTGTGTTCACGCTGCTTCCGGTGCCCACAAGTCCACTTCGCCGTTCGATGGCTTCCTTCCGAAGGAGTTGCCCAACTAACTGCAGCAACGTCAGACCCCCTGTGCAAAGCGCCGAACGCAAGCTTTCAGTAACCCAAGGTGCCTGTGTCTGTGGTGATGACGTCTGATTTTCCGTGCGGCGCAGCGGCGTATCGGCGTCAAGGCTCGTATCACCGCCCACCGCTTCGCCGCTAACACGAACGCTCTTTTCTAATTCCCGTGAAAGTTTTTCCAGCTCATCTGTCTTGCTACAAACGATAAGGGTCCGCAGCGGACAAACGTCACCGACTACACTCGACGGGGGCACGAGCTCTTTCGCAACTCCTCCCTCGCGCTCACACCATGCGTTACGCAGCAAGCCCAGCACCTGTTCTTGGGTAGCCCAAAAGTTCTTCTGCTGCTCTGTCATTCTAACACGTCTGACTTCATCCTGCTTGGGAAGCTCACCGCGTAGCAGTTGCGCCACGTGCCCTTTGAGATGTCCATACCACCGTCGTATTTGTTCATGTAGCGTCCACGGCGAACTTCCGTCTACGACTACAAGCACAACACTGGTCTCAAGTGTTAGGACCGTTGGAAGCGCTGTGGCTAAAGCACCAGGTGCATCACAACAAAAGTATTCCGTTAATATGCTGTGTGCCGCACTTCCGGTAGCGCTAAACATCGAAGGGCCACCACTGTTCCCGGAGGTATTGCTCGAACAATCATCCATGGATCCCACAAGGGAAGCTCTGCCTGCCGGTAGGCGCTGAAATATAAAACTATGGGCAATGCCGACACCATGCGGGAAGTGAGGGGCACGCTTGCCATCAATTTCAGCCTTGGATCGTGAGGAAGCCGCCGCATCATAAGGAGGACACGATGGAGAAACGATGCCACTCGGCTTCACAGAGATCCCGCATGAGCTATCACGGTTCCCACGAGTTCCCTCGTTTAAGTCTGTTGTTGTCTGAGAATACGGTGGGAAGTTCTCACTGCCGTCTGCGATTGGTGAGAGCAGTAAGACGCATGAGGATGGAAACTGCTGCACTGCAGCAGCGAAAAGCCGTGACACTAACGTTCGCTTGCCACTGAGCGCATCCCCCACCACCACTACGCGTCGGGCAAGTAGATGATTTTCATCTCGCTCTGATGAATTCAAACCCAAAACCTCGAAGAGTGATTTGCTTTGTGTCTGCTGTGCTTCCTGCATCGGTAAATTTCTGCTCTTACCCCTATATACTCTTGCCACATAGCAGAGAACAATTATACGTACGAATAACAGTTAAGGAAATATGTATGTAAATACAAAAATGATGTATTTAGTACAAAAAAAACCAAGATGGCAACGAAAGCAAACACTCTATTAGAAATCTGAACCAGTCTATGGTAACCGTCAACAACAACAATTGAGTGAAAGCTGAAAACACAAGGAAGCAGTGGTGGCAAACCATCACGAAAGCCTACCGGCGAAACTTACAGTTGAGGCAGTGAAGGATTTCACGTGATCACCACCGGCCATCAGGGCAAGCAGTTCCATGAACTGAACAATTGATAATGGACGCATTGATGAACCAAAGGACTCATTCAACGCGAGCCGCAACTCGCTTACGGTTGCTGTGGCGTGCCCTGCTGAGATGTACCGCTGCTCAATGAGTTTCTCCAAGCGGAGCATACTCCCTTCCACCGTTTGTCGCGTAGGATCTGGTGCGTTAAATACGTCAAGGTTGATGCGCCCAGTTCTTGGGTCTGTTGCCGCCTCCTTGAGGGCGGCACTTATAAGCCACTTAGCCTCACGCACGTCCTCCACGCTAACCGTGTCGCCAAGCCGCATTTTACTGCGGGCTTCTGCAAGGCGAATCATGGACTCGAGCTGGCGAAGGGTTGCTGAAACAGTGCGGGTACTCCCACGAGCACGCCGCATTTCGACATATGAAGCGGCAAGTTGTTTGTGCGATGCCCCAGTCAGCCTTGGGTGGATGTTCTCACGGGCGAACGCGATGTACTGCGAAAGGACGCGGGCAGGCATGTACGGTTTTTCCTCCGTTCCCTCCAAGTACACTTCACCATCATGCTGAAGTAAAATGGGGGCACGACTGGTGGCTAAGTGACCCCTCGACGCAGACGTACCTCCACCGTTGGCGTTATCCACGTCATCATCATCATCATCTGTGGGCACAGCGGCATTCCCTGATGCACGACTTTCGTCGGTCTCCATAAAGAGAGACAGAACATGTGAGGCCAACCGCCGGTCTTCCGCTGGATCGTGCCGGTCCATTAGAAGGAAAATAAGGTCAAAGCGAGAGAGCAATGTCGGTTCGATTTGGAGATTCTCCACTACGTTCAAGTTCACGTTCCACTGCGACTCCTTAGGATTGGCTGCGGCTAGGACAGATGTGCGGGCGTTTAGTTGGGCAATAATCCCTGCTTTCGCTATCGAAAGTGTCTGCTGCTCCATCACCTCGTGCAACACGGAGCGCGTAGCCTCGTTCATCTTGTCAAATTCATCAATACAACACAGACCGCGGTCGGACAACACAAGAGCACCAGGCTCAAGCACCAACTCCCCCGTCTCATTATTCTGAACTACGAAGGCAGTGAGACCGGCGCTACTGCTACCCTTGCCCGAGGTGTATACTCCGCGTGGAGCAATTTCATGTACCTGGGTTAGCAACTGGGACTTCGCAACGCCCGGGTCTCCGCACAGAATAATGTTTATCTCAGAACGGAAGCTACCGCATTTGAGCTCTTTGCGTGTCCCACCGAATAGTTGCAGAAGGATGCCACGCTTCACATCTTCGTTGCCCCAGATTGTGCGGGCAAAGCTATTCAATATGACATCATAAATATCTGGCCGAGCCGCAATATGCCGAAACATGTTGTGCCGTGCCACCACTGCAGGATCTTCAGGCAACCCTTCGTCCTCTCCCGCCGATTGTCTCTGCTGGTCAGCCCAGGCATTCCGCCCAGCTCTGCGGTGTTCAATGTGCACGGCGTCGACGTGTGTAGAAAAGATGCTCCGGATAATTCGTGTGTTCGAGTTGAGACGAACGGGCCATGCACGATATATACCCGTCACCACAACACGGTCACCAGGAACAATGGAGTCAACGAAATCACCGTACACTACAACGGACATTGTGACCGGTGTATCACCATCCGCGAGGTGCTCAGGCGCCTCCTGAAGCCGTACTAACTGTTTATCTTCAAATACTGAGAGGTTATGATTGATTCTATAGGAATATTGTTTGCCGCAACTGTCGCAGCGCGTGGGTTCGAAGATTCGACCGCGATCCACCACACTATGCCGAGTGTGATTGCAGCTCCAGCACTGGAAGAGTGCCACGCGTATTTCTGGAATAATCTTCGATACACGCACCACCATGCCCTGAAGGGACACTAGCTGCTCCAGTTGCCGCGTGGACAAACCACGGAGAGTCGTAATTTCGGGATGGTTCCTGGGGGCGATGCGAAGTATAAACTCATCTTCACCGGGCATTGAGGGATGCGTTCCTGCAGCGGCCACGAGGCGCTCGCTAACCTCCTCAGCAACGCTCTCCATCATTTGGAGACACTCAACGGGATGTGCTATGAGCTGTTGGTAAAGTCGTGGGGCTGCACGGCAAAATAGCTGAAGATCCATTTCAAACAAACTCCGCCTCTGCAATCGAAGGCGGAGGAGCTCCTGAAGAAAAAAATTCCTGGTTCCACCGCGGTGCGCCCCGGCATCAGCACCCGGAGCAGCGCCTACATCCTGTGGCATTTCAAAAGTTTCAAGGAAACGCTGAAACTCTGCTCGAAATACCTCCACTGCTATCCCCGTTCCCCAAATATACGACATATCATCACGCCTCGAAAAGAATTGTGGCTGCCCGACTGCCGCCGGCTGCGACCCGCGAGTTGGACTCCCGTCCGTGGGTTCGGGCCGCAATGGCGTCATTTCCACAAATGCATGCCTGTTCATGATCCCTCACCTGCGCTCTCCAGTAACAGAACCGTGGTTAGAGTGTCTCTGTCAGTGACCTACCCCTTCCTCAAAACAACTCACCGTTCCCCAGCCTTATTGATAACAATAGGAAGGGAAAAAAATGTGAAGAAAAGCAAAATAAATTGATGTGAAGCAACACCATACAGGTAAAAAGAAACGCAAAACAACAACAAGAACCAAGTATCCACCACAGCGCCCGTTAAGGGCTCCTTGTCTTATTTTAATCCTTTTCTTGGTAAGAAGGAAACGCTTGCCTTGCAATAACATCCTCTGCACAGCCACTGGATCGTTTTCCCCTTTTCCACAATTCGGACGCACCGGACCACGCCATTGAGAAAAATGAAGTGATTGAATGCCGAGGCGGTAGAGTCAGTGACGAAGTGTAACCACTGATAAACCTGCGTCCGGTGCATTTTGCCCACTCGCATGTGAATTGATTAGACAAAGAGTGAAGGAAATGAGCAACAATCGTTACCGTCTGACGTCGGCTGGATTGATATGACCACGAACAGATACTAATTGCCTCTTTGCAAAAGCACGGTTCCATTTTCTTATATTCTCCTCCCTCCCTTTGCTGCTTCTCCCCAGCCCCCCTCCACATGATTATATCTTAGCCCCTTTTTGATCTCTATACTTTTTTTTTCGCTGAGCAATATCACGCAGTGGCACTTAAACAGTGCCCCCCCCCCCGTATCGGTTACCGCTCGCCCACCATCATCTGCAGTTCGCCAGCTCTCCTCACCCCTACACCAGCAAACAGATAGTGACACCCTCCTCTCCTTCCCATTGTTCAGACAGTTATACAAATACAGAGAAAAAAAAAAGGATATAAACGCGCGGAGCAAGTCGTGTACACTTCGCCTCCGCTACCGTGAGTAACGATCCTATGAAAAGAGAAGGAGAGGGAGGCGGGACGAGGTGGGGTCGCCGCGCTGGCAACGTGGTGAGACCGGGTGGAACAAATGAAGACAACAATCAGGGAGGTAAGTAGTCATCACCACCCAACTCTTATTCTAGAGGAGAGGAAACCCCACTAGCTCTTTTCGCTTTCTCCTAGTTCCTCTCCATCCATATACAGATGCCATCGGGTTCAGTTTCCTACGTACCGATTGTGCCTGCACACTCCTCACTTCCATATAAATAGTGGCAATAATATCCTCGGTGGGTTCAGTAACGAACCCGTTGTCCATTCTCTTTGAGGCCTCCATCACACCCAAGATTGAGTCATACGAGTGCGTCTTGTTCACTCATCATTAAATTGTATTCACTCTGAGTCACCGCCTGGTTTCCACCATACATGTCGTAAAATGCGTCATATTCCTGTTGCAGAAGGGATACATAGAACCACTCGACGGGGAGGCTTTTCTCGTAAGGTGGCCCCTTTGCAGAAGTTGGCTCCCCCAGATTTTGTTTTGGTGAACTTTGCGTACCATGTGCCGACGAGGACTCCCCTGTTTCTTGCGTGGCGGCGCGATAGGAAAGGCGGTTGAGGATAGGACCCGGCTCCTCCATAAAAGTCATACGCTGCAGCCACGGTCGGGAAATGTAAACCACATCATGACAACCGTCTCCGCCCCCAGATATGGAAAGGTTGGTGTTGCTATTCGGATTCCTGCTACTCTTGTCTACGCCAGCGGCATCCAAGCCCATACGCGATGACAGTGGTTTCGCCAACAGCTCTCGTGCCTTCGTGCGAAGTTTCTCGAACGCCTCGGAGCGAGGGAAGAGAGATTGCTTCTTATATAGAAGTAGGTACTCCTCCGAATTCGCCACGGAGTCAGCAGTAGTGGTGCTCAACTCTTCATCGTTCAGGTAAACCCACACGTCTTTCGACGCAGTCTTCTTACGCGCGAAGGTTGTGTAGTGGCCACGAGCAATAGTTCCGTGATGGTTAACGACGGCTTCTAAGGTGTAGGTATCGATTGGGGCCTCAATATCCGGGTTTTCCCTTGTTTGCATACTTTGCAAAGGAGACGAACTGGCTGCGGCAAACTTCTGGTGGTCGTTAGTAGCTGTTAGGGGGGTTGTGACAGACGTTGAGTTTTCCATAGGTGTGCTATCACCTGCACTAGTCGTTCCGTGGAATGTTGAGAGTGGGTAATTAAACGCTAAAACATTCGAGTCCAAATAGTTACGCAACCGCAGCACGTCTGTACTTTGAGCAGCGCCTACATCCCACGACATGGGGAAGATGACTTCATCTGTTTTCTTGGTATTGAAACACTTCCCCTGTTCGAAGCGTTTCATATGTAACAGTAGGTACTCGGGCATTGTGAGGAGAGTCTCCTGCTTAGTTGCCTCCCGTTTGGCATTGCATGTGCTGCAATGATACATGTTGCTACCCTTCAGTTCCACCGGCTCAAAATGGATGTCGAGGCACTCCTGCAACGTCACAGGGCAATTTCCTCGTCTCGAAAAGCCCGTAAACAGACCAACAATCCACCGTGTCGCAGCATAGAACCACGAGAAAACACTACGCCAATAAAGCGACCGTGCGAGGTTCTGAGGTGTCCCATCCTGTTTGACGCGCTGAACCTCCGGATGCTTTTTAGCATATTGGAGCCTCTGCCGGGGGGATGGGATTCCAATTGTCAGCGAAGAAAAACTCTCCACAATACGAGAGCTTCTTTGGCAAGTGTGGCACCGTATTTCGGAGAGTATTTGACCGGTAAAACCATCAGTCACACTGTTGTAAAATATTTTGGGTGGTCGAAACGTGCTTTGGGGAAGCTTTCCATTCTTGGAGTCTTCCTGAAGCTGAAGCAACCTATTCTCACGGTTTACAAATTGGTTGATTCTCATTGTATTGAAGTTCCACCAACTTCCCGGAAACACTGGAAACTGGGGTGCGTTGTGCGTTTGAGCAGAGGTTGTAAAATGGTTGTTCTCAGAACCATTTTCATTCTGTTCATGGTTGGCAGATGCTGCCCCATTTCGATTCATTTGGTCACTTCCATATAAAGAACCAGACTGCAAACTTATCTCATCGAACTCCATCCGTTGCCTCGTGCACCGCATGGGCACAAACGATGTGTCACCTCGCCGACACCCCATTGCCTTTTCCAAGTACAGATAATCCCCTTCAAAGGACTTCAGCAAGTTGTCCAATTCGATTTCTTGCCGCCCCACCTCCGCCACGTTAGCAATCACCGCGTTCACCATTTCAGGACAGTCCTGCTGTTCGCGGCCCTCAAACAACGGATGAACAGCGGAAAGGCATTCCAACGCCCTCAGTGGCGAGATTGCGCAATCAGGTTCAAGTTGAGTGAACTCCATATCATTGACCAATTGAGTAAAGGCCTCAAATAACTCCAGTGCTGCCTTACCGCACGAACGGCTTACGCGTTCAGCGTAGCGGTGATGCTCCGGGTGGCGAAACAGCGAGTCACGGAGGCAGTACACAAATTGAGGGCAGTTTACAAGCAACTGAACACCGGCATTAAAATAGCATGTGTTTCCAAGGTTGTACAGTGGACAAATAATCACTGGTGTTTCCACAGGAGTATTTAATCTCTTACCAGGCATTAGTTCCATGCCATAGTCGACCTTATCGCATGTCTGCTCAGAAACCAAAACCGGCGACGAAGATGACAACATTACCACCCAACGCCAGTAGAGCAATACTACAATGACAAAACAACTTTTTCAGCAGAAACTTACCGACTGAATTCTGTCACTGCCGCTGTTGCTTACTTGAACAAATCCGGGTACGAAAGAAAGGGTTCAAACAACAGGAAGTTGAAGGAAGATGATACCACTAATAATAAAAATTACGTTTCCATGCCATTTAAGAGTCACACAAGAAAGAGCAAAGAAGTTTTATTAAGGAGGGGCTCCAACACACAGAAAACAGATTCGGCGCTGCGAAAAACAAATGCAGTATTCGGCATGTTCGCAGGGTGCATCCCCATATTTGCACACGAAAGTGAACACTAGATAAATAAAAATATAGGTGAGGTGTCTCGGCAATCAGGGGGGAAATGCAACGACAACTAGACGCGACAGCAGCCAATAGAGCGACGCACCGGACCGTTTGTTTAGCCTGATGCACAGTTAGCGGGTAAAATAGACGCAACCCATGTTAGTTTTGTTTGCTCAGAGAATGTACTTTGCTAAGTCAATGTTATTCATCAGTGACCCTGTAGCCTTCCGCACAACTTCAGCGTCGATGACGACCTTTTTGCCTTCGTAATCTTGGCAATTGAAACTGTACTCATCCATTACTCGCTCCACAACAGTATGAAGTCGCCTCGCCCCAATGTTTTGAGCGTTCGCATTCACCTTTGTGGTGACCCGTGCCAACTCGTCGACAGCGTCAGGTGTGAACTCAAGATCTATGTTTTCTGTCTTCATCAGCGCTTTTTGCTGAAGTAAGAGGTTAAACTTAGGTTCACAGAGAATGCGTCGGATATCCTCCTCCTTCAGCGCGTGCATCTCCACGCGGACCGGCAGCCGGCCCTGCAACTCCGCTATCATATCAGAGGTTTTCACAGTGTGAAAGGCACCAGAACAAATAAAAAGAATGTTGTCCGTGCTTATCTGCGATCCGTCCTTTAAGGTGACATTAGACCCTTCGATAAGCGGAAGTAGATCCTGCTGTACTCCCGTGGAGCTCACGTCAGCGTTGGCGCTCGCCGGCTCCGTCACAACCTTGTCAATTTCATCAATGAACACCACACCATCCTGTTCAGCCAGTGTGCGGGCAAGTGCACTGATTTGAGTTTCGTCCACAAGACGACTTAGCGCCTCTTGCGTCGCGAGCGGCAACGCCTCCTCCACACGCTTCGTCACACGCGTCTTCACCCCACGTGATTCAGAGCCTAAGCCAAGGAGGATCCCAACTGACAACATCTCGACGCTGTTAATACTGGCATTTGGCTTTGTATTCCCTTTTGGTTGTTGTGTGACGTCTATCACAACCATGTCATCTTTAAACTGAGTCTTGTACTTCTCCTTAAACTCCTCAAACGTAACATTATCCCTTGACGACGAATTCTTATCTTCCTCTGCGCTGCTATCGCCGCTGCCACTGTTGCGGGTTGAGGAACCAAATGAGCCTGATGCTGAACGACAAGAATGCCAACCATTGAAAACTATCTCAAGTGCCAGTTCGTGGGCCTCCTTCTCGCGTTCGATTTCCAGTCGGCGCTTAGCCTTTGTTTTGGCGTTACTGTATAAGTCTTCAATGATGCTCTCCACATCTTTCCCCTTAAAACCAACCTCGGTGTACTTTGTTGCCTCAACTTTAACAAACGGTGCCTCAGTGAGTTTCGCCATTCGACGCGATATTTCTGTCTTCCCAACCCCGGTAGGACCAACGAGCAGGATATTTTTCGGAAGAATATCACGGCGCAATCCCTCGTCCTCAATCTGACGGCGGCGCCAGCGGTTCCGAAGTGAAATGGCCACCGCTCGCTTCCCTTCTGCCTGTCCTACAATGTAAGAATCTAATATCGAAGCGATCTTCCGTGGGGAAAGGTCATCGAGCTGCATGGCCTGAGCCCTCGTTATCGCCTGAACGTCCGGTGACGCGGCTGCCGCTGCCATAGCGCTCGAACACAAGCGAACCCAACTGAAACGAATCATCGTAGTCTTAACTGAGTGTTGTTAACAAACTTAGTACACTCTTTCAGTCCTCCGTATACTGATGGAGTTTGAGATAACACGCTGATACAATCTGTCTCTACGTATATTCAATTGTTCGCAATCCCCTTCCCTCCCTTTCCCTCCGGGATCGTATACTTGGCAAAGAGAGAACCGTTGAGAAAAATAAACTATGGTCACCCTACGATGTTGGCACCTCTTCCTCCCTCCTATATATTAGTACGTAATTCTACTGTTATCAATGTCCATTGAGTAATAAAGGAAAGGGAGAAGATACAAAAAAAACACGTTAGAAGGGCACAGTATCCTAAAGTTGGCACGTGTAAAGTAAGTAGTGAATTGCATCACACCTGGTTGAACGCGGCAACGAAAAGTAGTTCAAGAGGATAGACACCCCCCTTGCAATGAAACGCAATGGGTGGGGTTGACTAAGCATGCATCCCCTTTCCTCATTCCTTTCCCTTCACGTGATCAGAACAGCCCGTGTATCATTTTTTTTATTTTGGAGAAAACCGTCAGCAGAAGATTTGCAATCTCCCCAAAAGCACCCCTCCACCACACCCTAGGTGTACATGCACAAGCAAACGGTGGTATTGCGGCTACCGACAACCAAAGTAGTAGTGTCAACGAATACCCCAGTTCCGTTCACTCTTCCCTCTAGTGAAGAAATGTGGAGAAATTTTAAACAGAACGATGAAGCGATATGACTGGACGTTAAACATAGCAGAACATCAGCACATTACTGACAATCAACCAACATGTACACGTTCTTTTCCGTGAAAGCCAACATATTTCCTGCCCCTCCCTCAGTCTCAGAAGGTGTCGCTTCCGGTGAGCATAGGCCCGTACCGGACCATAACGTGCATCATAACAGTTATAAGAATAACGGCTAATATCACAAATGTTAACGCTACAGGGCCACGCCGATCGTCGTAACGGATCTTCCTTCGCGCGTAGACTCGACGTGATCGACTCTTAAATGTAACGTACGCGTACACCAAAACGCACTCCGCGACCACAACCATCAAAGAACCCAACACGATGTGAAAGTTTGCACGCCAGAATGAGTGCACCGCAACCATGTCATTCGGCAGACTCATACTATTTCCGAAACGGATGACAGCAAGACCAACAACTCCTACGCGCGTCGCCTGTTCGGCCCACTTTACCATGAAGCGCTCAGATGTTAATAAGGTTTTTGGATCATATTTTTGGGGAACACGGATGCGCTTACCTGTCTGCCACGGAATAAGCCCAGAAAACACTTCCGCCGCAACGTGTTTTCCACCTGTCGACGTAAAGCATAGCGACTCTACACCGTCTTCACAGTAAGGATACAGGTGGAATGCCGTATAGGCCTTGTGCCGCCTGTCTGTATCATATTGCACAACAGGTGCAAGCTCTTGCTGCTCTGTCAGTTTCTTTTCGTCTGAAGGCGGCCTATCAGTGGGTGACATCGTTGGTGCGACGCTGTTCATATGCGCACCACGCTTGATGGCTTTCAGCACCCTTTGATATGTGCGCAAACAATCGGTACGCGGAAGGAACCGTGCCTCCGAAGCACCAACTGTCTGGGTTTGGGCGTGACCTGTTCCAAATATAACCCGATCTGTAGTGCGCTCCCAGCAACCAGATGCGATTCCAATGGTAGGATCCCACTGGTTGTATTCAGGTTTTGTGGAAGCGCGAATGTCAATATCAAGCTGGGGCATCCAGTAGGGAACCATCTTGATAAATGGCGTGTGACCATAAAGCGTAGCAATGCCGTGTGCGTACTTGCTAAACTTGGGCACACTCTCCATGTAGCGACAGTTCATCAGTTCTTCAATCCACGGGGCGATACGCTCGTTTTCTGCACATTGAAGCTTCACTTCCACAACAGCATAGGGGAAGTGTGAAAGAGGGGCATCCGCACCATTGTAACGCCAATGGTGACTCAGACCGAAATCCTCTGCGACGACCCTCAGATCCGTGTCAATACTAATGCGAATAGACTGGTCGAGTCCACACTGAAAGGCTGCACGCTGGCACTGCGTCCGCAGCACTGGTTTGAGGTCATAAGCGTGTATCTTCGTGAGGATCTCCGTAGCAAGCGACATAAACTTCTCTTGTTCTGCCTCGGATGCGTTCTTCGAGCGCAGCTTCTCTAGTGCTGGCTTTAAGCTTAAATCACCGCGAATATATGCATCCACGTCCTTCTCCTTTAAGGCAAAACGTCGTTTGTTGCTGCGCTCCCCACTCCATGCCTCGTGGTGCACTTTTATCTCCATGAAAACGCTGTCCTTTGACTCCAACTTGTTCCAATCACTATCGAGAGGACGGCCGTACCATCGCATGCGTATGAGTGTAGCGCCGTCAAGTCGTTCAAGACGGCGATGATAAAGAAGGAACTTGTCATTGTCATAATACACGCTGCTAATTGGGGAGCCCAAAGTAAACGGGACACCACGCTCCTTACTCATAGCGTAGGTGTCTTGAAAGGTACTGAGAGGAAGATGCGGAATAATCCGGGCAATGACAAATGGTAGGTCCTGCATGTGAACCCAGTACTTCACAGAGCGACGATCAAACACCTGAGAACCAACGGTACCACAAGGTATGCTTGACCGACCGTCACGCCGCATGCTCTCTACCTCATTTACGTGCTCGTACACCTTTGAGAGCATAAAAAATATCTCGTCAATGGAGAGCGCATGATAGTCATATTCCTTGTTAATATTCTTCCACCGATCGCCGGTGGGTCCGAGCACGGCGTAGCGATACATACGCGCAATAATGTGCTCAATTGTGTCTGTGTTCAGATTACGGCATTCAACAAAACGCAGTAGTTCATACGTGATTGCATCTGCCACGCGCCTCGCATCACTGGGTGGAAGATACTTCGCTTCACTACTCCCCACCATACTGAATACCATACTCATATTAGTAGGTGTCTCTTCTTCTGAGAGGTAATCCGATGCCTTCATGAGGGCTTCTGCCATCATTTGCAATTCCTTCACCTTGTTTTCACACCACTTATACACAGTTGCCTTTTGCATGAGCAGCGAATTGTACAATTCATCTGGCGTTGCAGGGTTCGCGATATCTTCCTTCATGCGATGCAAAGTATCTTTCGTTGCCTTGTAGTTAATATACGCGCCCTGCTCCCTAAAATCAGGATAAACGGCACTCCGCCATGCTTTGCTGAAGGGCATACGTTATAACTCTGTTTGTTTGCTTCTCCTTGCCTCTCAACACTTAATGTTCCTCTTATCGTACTTCTTTGTTAAACAATAATGAAAAAGAAAACAACAACAGCAAAAAAAAAATAATAAAGAAACAGCAACCCCCTTTCCCTCCTCCTCATACAGGGGCAAATCACGAAGGGCAACAGCAACATTGGCGGGCCGGATATTGTGAGGAGTTTCATCGCTGAAACAATACGGAACAAAGAAATAAACTCCTTTCATTACTCTCCCGAGCGCCTCAATCCCCTTTCCTTTTCCCTCCTTTTCTTCAGATATTTCGGCGGTTCATCGTATCCGTTATTGTCACCTCCATAGACGGCGACGTTAACCTTGTCAACAGTTGACATAGTACTAACGGAGGTTTTTTTTTAATGGTTTAACAAAAAAGGGGGGGAGATGCTTTTACAAGTAAGCTCGTTCTTTTCTGCTTCTTCATCCATATTTTTTTGTCTTTTTTTCTTTTCAAACCCTTGAGATAGTGAGATCCCTTGGTTATGTACATCAGTGATATTGTGGGCACGGCACATATAAGGGAGGAATAAACACACACACATACACACATACACACAGCGGGATAATTTTCCATGTGACTTCTTTCTGTTTGTTGCTTAGCTCACTCGCGCATCTCAACCAGTTTACCCACGTACTTCCTCTGAGTTTTACCCCAATCTTTCGGTTTGTATTCTCTCATTCCTTAACACGCTGGTTGTGTATCCCGGCGTATTATTGGTTCCACCATTCGCAGAGTTTTCAAACCTTCATATTCCATATGAAAATGTTCCTTCTCTTTTTTACTTCAAGGGGTTTCCCACGCAGTTGCATGTGAAAGAGGGTAGAGTGAAAGATGTGCACCAGTCCTCACATAAGAGCCGCAAACCGTCCCCCCACAAGCACACACACACACACACTCACATACTCACTCACATACTTTCATACGCGTCTATTACTATTATCCTTCTTCCGCTTCCCCGCATTTTCAGTAATCACTTTAAGCCTTTCTTTCCTTTCTTCCGCACTTTCCTCCGGCCGGTCACACTTCCCTTTTGCGGCCTATGAGGCAAATCGACAGTTTTGCGGTTAAATCAGGAAAACACGGGAGGAAAGAGCGGAAGAAAGCACAGCCCGAACCCTTTCCATTGCAACCACATACATACGCAGGCGCTCAAATACATAAAAGTCAGATATCGAGAAATTTCGGGGAAACAAACAGGAAAAAAATCAGATGGAAGAAAGGAGTAATTAACTAACCGAAAAAAAGTGAATGAGGTCTTACATATATTTGTATGAACAGTACAGACCGGACCCTGCAGTGGACACATATGCACAGAGTCGAACCAGTAAACCTAATCATGTTCCCCCTCGCACCACAGGGCCGATGTTACCTCACTTCATCTAACGGAGACAGTATGTGTTGAGATGGGGAGGAGGAACGGTATACCCAACAAACGCGATACATGCTCGCCTTCTAACTATTGAATCAGCAATCTAAACCCCTTGAAATAGAAAAATATACATATTTAATCCAACATTGCATAGTCATAACCTCCCACAAACCCACCCACGTAAGCGGCATCGAGGCGCCCCCTTCCTCGCGTAACAAACGCTGAGAATGGTGTGCAGAGTTTAAACACATCAGAAGTTTGTGCTCATCCAACCGCTTACGTCATCACCACACCCCAACCGTTACATAACCCCTCTAGACACTACACCACTGGGGGAGGGTTATACGGCACAGGATAAGTGTAAATGTGGCGATACGCATCGGTGCCGCAGGGGAACCACGGCTTATGACTCTGTTCCTTCAACCGCTCTTCGCGAAGTCGCTTTTCCTTTAGATCGTAGGGGTCCTCTTGATACTCCGGGTGGCGGGTGATTTCCCTCACAAGTGCGCCGGCGGGTCTCCATGGCTTCATTGGGGGCAATACACGCTGCGGAGGTACCTTCCTCATAGGCAACGGTTTGTTCATGCCGTACACCGTGCTAAAACCATGTGGCCCCTCATCAAAACAACCACCACACTTCACTGCCGCACTGAACGGTGCTTGTGTGCGTGGGCTGTGAGTACGTTGCCCACTGCAGCAACCGACTGGATCTGATATGTACTGCACCTCACCAGCCCTTCCAAGGGTTAGGCCAGTGTACCCGTAGGTCCCTTTCTTACCCGGGTTTGTGTAGAGGTTGGGTTTACGGACTGTACCAGCAGGAGCGTTGGCTCCGGATTTCTTTACTTCAGCGATCGTCGTTTCCGGCTCGTGCTTTGGTGGGTTCTTCTCGTTGAAGGTGCCGTAATACGAGCCACTGCCGCATGATTTGTGTGGGCGGCTTGGCGGCTTAAACGGGAGGGGTTGTGGCTCCCCTGGCTTTTTCTCAGCCGGTTGGCGGAACGTACCACCGGGTGGAGGTGGCAAGTACTCATCACCGACAGCAAGGGAAATAAATGATTTTTGGAACACTGCGTCGGTGATGTGTGGTGAGCGCTTGACGGGCACAATAAAGTTGCGGCCTCTGCTCTTCGAGGGCTTTACTGCGCGCTTTTCATACTCATCACCTATCGTCAGATACACAGGTTCACTGAACATCTTCCGCTCACCGCTTCAACTCTCTGTCCAGCCTTTCGGCTTTTATTGTTACGGAGAAGGGAAATATATATATATGTATATATTTTTCTCTCGCAGCCTACAGCGGCTAGCTATTATTTTTGTTTATTGAGGTGTTGTCAAATTCGTCCTAGCCTACACTTCTCACGTATGATCAAGGGAATGTTGTGGGACATTCAAGAAGGAAAAAGGGGTGAGGATGGTGCGATTTAGAGGAATTCAGACTAAAAACAAGCTGGAAAATAAGATGAAACAATCAAACACATTATCACCTACGGTACCGTAAACGATATGAACAATTGCACCAGCGCCGTCACCAGTTACACCAACCATTTGACGTATGTAAAGAATTGATAGCGTGGCAACCACCGAGCCACTTGACGGCAGTTATGAGGCGCCACGACAGCTGCGCGATGGGATGATTTCACTCATCCGGTAATACGGCTCCGTATACGAAAGGTAAACAAAAACTCTTGACTACAGATCATGTAATATAAGCCGTAAATCCGCCAGCTGGTGAAAAGAAGAGACAATTTCCGGCCCGATGAACGCCGTTAACCGCTTTAACGGTTTTACAGTTGCCATTGAGATCCCTGAACTCGCCGCTGCACGCCTTGGCAATGAGCAACAAAGAAAAAATATAAAAAAAACAGCTACGTAGATACAGCATGCGGGCACGATCAAATTTTTCCTTATGAAAAGAGATGGACAAGTGGGTTGTCGCCTCTGTATAAAGATTTTAAATTCGTTAACGGTATGGCATTCGTCGTTTATGCTCTCCTTTCAACATGCTTCCAGGCTGCCATTAACGCGGAGCGCGGAAGCCACAAAGCACATGACGTGAACCTTTGTGACGTCAGGATGGAAGTGCCGCAATGAGCACGGCTACTGAAGAAGTAATGGCATACCTTAACTAAGGACCGAAATAAATCGTCCGTCCACTTACCTGTCTCCCGCACGTCCCCAATAAATAAGATGATCACCTCCGGTTTTTGATCTCCACAGAACTCTCCTCACCCTTTCGTAGCGCAGCAGACGACAAAATTCAGGTCATTCACTCCACTGGTGGTCTCTTTTGTAGCTTCAATAACTTTGGAAGCCACGGTTCACCAAGGCCGAGACCGTACTCCTTCTGGAGGTACGAATACGTATAACTGTACTCTGGGTTGCAATAAATGAAGTAGAAAATAAACCCAATGAATGCTGTGGCACGAAACACTGCATGCCGAATAAATCTCTGTTCCCCAGCAGAACGCGGTCGGTTAGGTGAAAGAAGATATGACAAACTGGAACGATGCACCGCCTCCTCCCTACCGGAGAAATGACTGCTCATTGTTTCGCCTGCTCGTCGCCGTCAGACGCAGCAGCTTTTAGGTTTATGCCCTTCCCTATCTGTGCTGTGACGCGTAACAAACTGGTCCTTGGACTCTCACTACTGTTCCTCTCGCAACACCGGGCACATAAAAGAGATGTGGTGACAAGTAGAAGTAAGCGGTGAAGACGGGAACAGAGAATTGTAGTGGAGAGGGGAGGGGACTTCATGTTAGAATCCAATCTCACCCTTATTTCTACGCGGCCCGCACAGTCGCAACGTACGTACCCGTGTGGTTGTAATCAGTTGGTACGTTACACAAGTGTTCGATACTGAAACTTAACACAGAAAATATTTTCTACGCACAGATAGCCTTCTTTTATGCCCTTCCTCCACCCCTTACTTCCATCATCTCACGGTCGAGTTAAGGAAGCAAAAGCAAGAAAGCCAACTAGGAGGTGCAGTACGAGTCCAACATCGCAACGACACAAACACCGCACACATGCCACGGCACAAAACACAATACAATCGCTCGAAATACTCGTAAGGACGCCTTTACATTCATTCAGCGAGACCAACACTCCCCATAGAGTCTACTCTTTCCGCTTTTCTTGGTAGCACGCGTGGTTATATTTGTTTGCGTGCTGCATGTTGTGAAACTGTGTGCGGCAGTTCAGGCCGTACCAACAGTTCGGTCTGTCCGTCACAGAATATGGTAACTCAGCACGAGGTATGCAGCGACGGTAATGAAACAACAATGCGGCAAAGAGGATGTCCATGCAGCCTTCACACAGAGCAGAATCTGCTGTCACGGGCCCATTTACACAAGTAATATCAGGCACCCATTCACGACCACTCAACTTCTGGAGGCATTCTCCCCAAACATCCTCAACCACCACGTGTTTGACCATCAAATAACTTGAAACAATGTTTTGTTCCACCTTGTTGCCACCAAACAGGTTTGGTGGAAGGGCTTGCGGCGCACGGTACTGCGAAACGATGGTAAGGCCCCCGTCAGCGCCAACTGGACAACCACCCTCATCCTTGTAGTACAAATTACAATACGGGGTGCTGCAGAGATGGCACCGTTGCGGCCGAGTGCAAAGTGGACGCATGGGGAATAACCGACGACACCGTGCACAAGACTGGTGCATCCCCCTCGCAGGGCAACGGAAACCGTCCACCGCAGAAGGAGCTTCACAGTGCTTGCAAGACCCAGTTGCTGGCGCATGACCATGCGTTTGGCCTTGGTACAGTTGAGGAACATGAGTTGCATTAACGCCATCACCCCCACTGCTTGTATTGAATTCACTACCGAAATCATCATCATCATCATCGAGATCACTCCCCGTATCGGAGTAGTCATCACCGTCATCATCCCGAACCCTGCGTGTCCGCTTCAGTAACTTTCTTCCCTCGGGGGGAATATCGTCGTTGAACCCACACTCCGCCAGTTCCTCGGCGCTACGACAGAGCCCCGGGTTGAGTTTCAAGAGTTGCTCTACACAGTTCTGTAGCTTATGCGTTGGGCGAACCTCTGACAGCTCCGCACGGCACTCCATACACGTGACGTTACCGCACGCTAACCACTTGCTCAAACACGAAGCACAAAACACATGCATGCAAGGCAATGCACTGCAGGGCCGATGGTAGAGATGTTTGCACACGGAGCACGTAAGCTCCTCTACCATTTGCGAAACACTTTGTGTGCTGGACACCCTCTGAAACACGTATTCTGCACCGTTTCCACCACCACTGCTCACATTTGCAGACTCAGATGACGAGGTCTGTGCCGGAGTTGACGTTGCAGTGGTACCAGTGGGAAGGGATTTCACGAAGGAAATTTGGTCGCCAGACTGCAGCTCCACGTCAACACCTTTCTCTAACCGCTTCCCATTTACGAATGTTCCATTTAACGATATGTCTCGCACAGTCACCTGCCGAGTGACAGCATTAACACGCAACTCACAATGCTGAGTTGATACACGTGCCACATCTACGCGGCACTCAACAGGCAGTTCCCTTGAGCGGCCCATTGTGATAGTGCCTGAATCTCTGTATATCTCAAGTATTGGCATTGGTACCCGCAGTGAAGCAGTGGAGCCGTCGCGTATCGGAATAAGGCGTGCGATGAGTGGTCCATTCACCGAAGGTGCGACCTCTTCGAAGGCGTCCTCAACGGAGTCGGTGACAACATCGGGTGGCGTGCTCGGCTCCCACGAGGAAATTCGACCAAAGCGGCCCTCCGTCCCGTCGCAACCTGACATCTTCCCTCTTTTCTCCTCTCCTCTAAAACACACACACAAATAGTACCTCTCCCTCTCCGTTGCTTCGCCACCAGAGCTACGAGTGAGAAAAAGGAAAGGAAAGGAAACCTGGGAGAAAAGAAGAAGAAAAAAGGAAAAAGGGATAGAAACAATCACGACGGTGGGTTAACAGAAAGAAGACGGCGAGGCAAACAATAAGCCTAAAACAGGGAGGAAAGAAAGGGATATGTTACCGCGCGACTGTACAGTAGTACTAAACTCTGAAGAAAGCTCCCAACTCACCCACCGCCCCGTCACTCTCCTCAACGGAGGGCATTAGCCGTGGAAGGGGTTCATATAATGGGAGAAAAGGAAGGAAGAAAGGAAGAAGTAAGATGAGGAACAAAAGAGAAGAGGTGAGTTCCCATCCACGCACACTCATATGGAAGTACTTCCAACGAGACTCACAAATCACTGGAGAAAAATGAAAGGTAGGAACATTGGGTTTGTCGGGGGCCCAATGACACTCCCGAGCAAATATGCTTCACGCTCCGCCCCCCCCCACTTTTTTCTTCTGTTATTATTGTTGTTAGCTTGCCGCATAATGCGCATTACCGAGCGTAATACAATTAAGCTGGAATGTCATACTGAAAAAGATGATGAAAAATGAAAAAAAAACAAATCTTAAAAAACAGCCAGAGCCAACAAAAAAGGCGAATGGTAGTAGTTCAAATGCATGACAACGTTTCTGCCTTGTATCTTCCATTGTCTTCGTTTTTCACTCCAACAGTTTTGGCCCCGATGACTTTCTGTTTCCTCTTAACCGCATGCTCTTTTTTGTTCTTTCTTTCCTTTTCCTTTCCCTTGACTCTCGCTAACAGTGACGATGATAAAGGTATAAAGAGAGGGAAACGGA
This sequence comes from Trypanosoma equiperdum, assembly GCF_001457755.1. NCBI lineage: Eukaryota > Euglenozoa > Kinetoplastea > Trypanosomatida > Trypanosomatidae > Trypanosoma > Trypanosoma equiperdum. Next base: position 11,961 of record NW_027123236.1, on the reverse strand, counting down.
ACAAACAAGCAGCGAGTCGACAGAGAAGAGAACGTGCTACTAATGAAGGCCCTGTTCCACTGTATGATAACTGTAAATATAATTGTTGTTGTTCTTACAGTCGCTGTTGCTATTACCTCCTCTTCACAAATTACTTCATTCATTTTATCCTGTTTGTCTGTGTCTCTTCTTTTTTTTTCTTCTCTCTCTCTCTCGGTGTACCCTCTGCAACTACCAATATTAGTATTACTGTGTATTGTATTAATATTATTATTATTATTGTTATTTGTGTTTTATTTATTTGTTTTTTCTCACCCATTTACTTTTTCGTCTCTATCACACGCCCGTACGAAGAACGTAAAAGGAAAAATCAAAAAGAGGAGAAGAGAGAAAGAGAGAGAGCGAACCACACAAAGGAAAAAAAAGGAATGAAGCCTTTTCTTCCTTTATTGTCGGTATAATTAATTTTTTATTTTATTATTTCCTTCACTCTTTTCTCTGTCATTCCTTAACCACGCAGCTTGCGAGATGACACATCGCAAATGATGATGATGCATGAGGATAGTAAAGAACAATGATAACAATAATAGTGATAATAATGGTGCATTCCCCCCTTGCACCCTCTTTTTATCTCTCCTCTCCCACCCCACATAAAAAAAAGAAAGTGAAGAAAAACA
>NW_027123236.1:201-11295 GCF_001457755.1 Trypanosoma equiperdum | reverse complement strand
GGGGGAAAAAATAAGTATAGTTCAACCAACGAGGGGTTATGAAGCGAAAATTTATTCAAGAGAAACAGTGATTATACAAATAAGGGGAGGTAAATTACCAGACGGTTTCTCTTCAAGAAAATATAGGTGTAAATCTATATACAAATAAATAAATAAATATATATACATATACAAGTTCTTTTGATTCATATATGCGAAAAAGTTGAAACACGAACGGCAAAAAGGGGGTCAACAGCAACAACAATAAAGATATAGAAAAGTACTGATCAACAGAATGTAAAGGGGAATATGTGTATGTACATTCCCCTTCCTCGCTTCAGTTCTTTTTTTTCTTCTTTTTTGCCGTCGTTATTTACGATGGCAACGATATCGTTACCGCAGATGGCAGTGGTGCGGAAAAAGAAAGCACGAGGAAGAAATGTACAAGGTTGAAGGTGAATAGTGAAAAGGGAAGGTTAGAAGGAAGAGGACGAAGAATACACGAATAAAAAAAGAGACAATGAAAAAAACCCCCACATGTTGCTAGAGAGCAACCGTAGAGAAGGGCAAAAAGAAAAAAAAGAAAAAGACAATGGGAAATAATAATTAAAACAGGGAAAAGAAATTCGATGAAAGAAATGATGATAATAACTTTCATATCATATATGTAAACGTCCCCTCCCAAAAAAAAGAAAAAAATTCGCACCCCTGTTACCGAAAATTCACCGTCCTCCACACCACCGTTCCGACCTGACGGAAGGAGCAAAGCACCTTTTGAAGACAACAAACAAAAAACGAGAGGATATAAAAAGAGAAAGAAAGTTTGGAACCAAGCCAATAATATATAACTGAACAAAGCCTTCATTACTCATGAAGTTTGTCTAAAAGAATCACTAATGCTGCGCTGCAGCAATTCACAAGCTCTGGACGTAACAGAACCCTGCGCCGAAGCCGAGCTATTTTGTAGACGCCGGACCCGCTGTAAGTGGTATTTACGTGCCTCTTGAAGGCTGTCGATGCTGTCCTCCACCTCCTCCAGTCGCCTCAACGTTTGGAAAACCAGTGGATTCGTCGCCTGTTCCTTCACAACAGCATTTCCATCACCCAGCGCCTCGCTGTAGTCAGTAGAAGCCTCAGCCTGCGCACCACTACAACTGTTTGGCGAGCCGGCGCGACGGGATTGACACTCAAACCCTTTCGCTGCCACCGCGCAACTATTCACCACGTTGGGGCTTCCGCAAACCTCATCGAGCCGCGCTTTCATTTCACAACGTTCCAACATGAGATCATCAAGATCTGTTTCAATCGTTGCGAGCGCCCTCAGCTCTAAGTCAATTTCCCTCTGTACGCTGGAAGATCGGCCGGAAGAATCGCATTGAAGGTTTCGCAACAGTTGCTTCCGCTCGACGTGGGCTTTAGATAGGCAGCGGTCGAACCTATCAGCAATATTGGATTTAACCCGAGCAATTTCACGTTCCTTCTTCTGTAGCTCCACCTGAAGTCGAGAGACCTGAGCCTCCGTCTCACGCATCTGTCGTTTCATTTTCTTGACCTTTTGTACATATGAGGCAGCCATCTTCTGCTCGCGCTGCTGTCCCTCGCGTACAGCAACGACGTGGCGATTCAACTCTTCACGCATCTCCGGAATCTGTGCCTGGAGCTGTTGAATCAGTTCCTCGTTACATTGACGCTGATTGAGCTGCAATGTCGCCTCCTCCACACGACGCCTGTAGGTTTCAGCCATTTCTTCGGCCTTGCGTAGCCGCTCCTCATGCAGTGCAAACAACCTATTCCGCTCCGCCTGCTTCCGTTGTTGCTCCATTTCAGTTGATTCCAATTTCGTGACCGCATTCGCTAGGTCTTCTTCAAGACGACGCTTCACGGAAAGAACCTCTTCCTGGTTGCGCTTTGAGTCTTCCAGTGCCCACACGGCCTCTTCGTTTCGCTGCTTAAGTTCCTGAATATGCCGCTCCTTCAGGGCAATGTCTCTCAAAAGATTCTCCTGCGAGAAGCTACCGTCAAAGTCACACCCTATGGAATGTTGTCCTCCCATATCGAGTTCTGCAAGCCGCTTAGAGTCTGTCTCCTTTTGCTTCTTAAGTGCTTCGAGTTCATCCCGCTCTGCTTCTAGTCTCTCTAGAAGTTTCCTGTTGTTTTCTATATCCCCGCCCTCGTCGGAAGGGTCACTAGACTCTGCTGACCTTCTAGGGCACGACACAGTACTACCAACGGCACTAACCTCCGCAGTGCTCGTTGACGCACGACCCACACATCGTTCCTTCTCCACTAACTCAAGAAGTGCAATCCGCTTTTCGAGACTCTTCCGCTTCTCAACCTCAACCATCGCGGTGTACTCCGCATTGAAAAGATCGTCCTTTAGGCGCTGCGTAAGCTTCTGTTCCACCCTTAGTTTCTCCTCCAGCTCCTCCAACTTTGCATTTACATCGCCAGTTGGAAATGATGGCATGCCGGAAAACTGCCCACAACCCACTTGCTTCGCTTCCAGAAGTTGCTGATGCAGCATTTCTATGGCACGCTGCGCGTCCTCCATGGAGGAAACAGCAGCCACTTGCAATGGCGTCGTGCGGAGAGACTTCACACGGTTCGCGTACTTTAACGTGTTGAGGGTTTCCTCGAATGACGCAGCCACTGGTGAAACACAAGCTATCATTGTCGTTTTTGAGTTGCCGCTAAGCATTGGTTGAAGGAGGCGCGTTAACTTCGACGCTCGGTACGGTACATGTGACTTGCGTGCACACAAAGCCGATATAACATTCCCCAGGGCCAAGAGACCACTGTTGATACTGATGCCCTCTCTAACCCGCGACGCAGCTGCTCCCGAATGTCCTTCACCTGCAGCACTCGGCGTTGCGCCGTGTGCCTTTTTCATCCGCTCGCTCCCCGCAAGATCAACGAGGGCAAACCGTCCGACTTTGCCCCGGTAAACGAGCGCCACAGTCAGTAGACAATGGGAACGAGAGCTTGTCTCGTTTGCTTGCGTCATTGCAGTGCGACGAGAGGATACGCATCTCTCTATAAGGGTAAGCAACCCTTCCGCAGAATCAACGGCCGTCTCAGTGAGACCCTTAATAAACACACCACAGCGATTATCCTCCCGCAGTGATAACGTTCGAACCTGGCGAGGGGCTGATGATGACGATGCAGAAACGGCAAGGTCGCTAATCTGATCGTTGTATACCTCCACAGCCGAAAACCGAAACTCGGGCTGAGTTGCAGCAGCTTCAGCATCCGCCAGCGAGTTTGACCTCGCACCTGGTGAAGCTAAGCCTGAATGCTCGGCGGCGCCATTCGTAAGTATTTTATGTACACGTTCCACAACGTACCTGGATAGGCGTGACATGGTGTGTGTTTTCCCGGCACCTGTTTGTCCGTACGCTATTGTAGAAACGGTGTACCCATCAACAAACGCAGAAATTAAGGGGTCTCCAACTGAACTGTTCACTAAATCGCATGTAGCCCTCATATCGAAAACCTTGTCGAACGCGAACGTCCGATCGTCGCCAACGCGTATCTGTCTGTCATGAACAGTAACGCACTGCTGGGGGTTTTCGCCCGGAATAAACGGCCGCACACGTACCACCACGCGAATATTTTCCATCGCCCCTCCCACTATTACCACCCTTGTGTTGTAACACCGGTCGGTAACCCAGGCGGTCGCGCCTTTCGCAAGGTCAGATATATGTTTTTAATGCACTTTAATGGAACGAGAAATATATATGTAGTGTATGTGTGTATTTCTGCTCTCTTTCCCTTTCCTTGTAAGAAACTCCTCAACTACGTCCTTTCAGGTCTCGCCAAGACCTACACGAAGGGACAAAAAGGGGAAGAAGAACAAGTAATGCTGAAATAATCCCCCTCTGCCGGGGCAGCAGTTCAGTGGCCGGAACCTTCGTGAAAGTGCCCCCACATCACGTAATGGAACCGAGTGATAGCGCGTAAAGAAGAATAAAGTGGAAAGCAGCGTATCCAACACACTACCACAATGCATCAAACGGTGAAACAAAGTAAAAGCAACAAAACAAAAAAGGAATCCCAACAACCAACAGAACAAGTAGATTTTTTTTGTTTTTTTTTCTCATTTGTGCTCCCACTTGCATCATTCTGTCTGCTGCCATGAAGATCCTCAATGTATATGCTTTACCATATCAATGACAATAATCATGTATGGGTGAACTCTATGATAGACAACTACCGTCTGAGCCGCACGAGCGCCGTCGCTACGCCTCAACCTCATCCATTGTCGTCTAAAAAAAAAGGGGGGGTTGCGCACCGCATTGCTGCCGCAACTAAACAAAGCGCGCAACACCAGTCAACACGCGACCACAGGGACCGCGCATCCCGTAATTATCACGAACCCAACTGTGACGAACTAAGTTGATCATCCCACGAAGTGGGAGAGCACGTGCGCGTAAAACTGCTGAGCTCGCATTTCTGCGGCAAGTCCCACCATTCCTTTTCCCGTTTTTGGGGTTGCGAACGCACCCGACGAGCTGACCCGCTGTTACGAGATATGTGAGACTTCGGCCGCCACCACTCCTGCATCTCCCGAATTATCCTCCGCGACTCCGCGTGACGCCGCAGATGTGAATCGTACCCGGCTACGTTAGAGGCTGGCACCGAAGCTGCAGAATGCAGCGAAGAAACGGAGGGATGAAACGAGCATTCGGATGTCTCAGAACGCTCAACCTCTTCCCGGGTACAGTTGAGTTTTTTCTGCCGTCGCTGCTGCCATGCCTCATTGCGTTCCGGAACGGAAAGTGCGCACTCAACTCGCCTTCGAGGGGCCCGCCCTACTTTGGGGTGAAAGGTACACTCCTCCACCTCTTTCTGTTCTTGCAGCTCACGTTGCCTGCGCAACTCCTCTTTCATACGTGTTTCTGAACGACGCCAAAGGAGCTCACGGAGTCCTGAAACATTTCTTGGGTGTCCACCCCCCTTCAACTGTTGTAACCGCCGCCGCCACATCTGGTTCGATTCCTCGTCAACACGTGGTCGAAACGTACATTGCGATATCTCCTTTTCAAGCTGTTCACTAATCATATGTTGACAGTGCCGTCTGTGCCGGCCACTCGAAGCCGTGGGATCCCTGCAGGCGTGAAGTCGTTCAGTAGGGCTTCGAAGCTGATACGTCCGCAGTGGCGCATCGTCGCCAGTTCTTTTACGTTCAACTATTGCGCGCGACGTCTCGTTTATATGCGGAACACCAAAGCTCCCAGGTTCCACATGAGACGAACCCTTCTTCGCATAGCAACCATTAGGTCTCATGTAACTTTCATCGCATAAGCGATCGTACACTGACACATTGGGATTCTTGTAGAAATATCTTAGCAACCTAGTCGAGGTCGATGACACACGAGGTGCAAAAGTGCAATTTTCGTCACGCAGCGCATCCCCTTTCCTGCTCTTTTTTGAAAGTAAACGATCCACAACGCGACCAGGGAGTGAGAGTCGTCGCGCATAATTGGATATGCGAGGTCTGAACACGGGTTGCGAATCGACACGCCGTAGAGGGGAAGAAGAACGACCACTAGCCGTTGTGCCCCCTTCATAATGATGATGCATTCGCTCTCGTCTCGCCTCATGCTCAGCTAATAGATAATCTTCTATACTTTTCCCGTTTCTACGTTCAGTGGTGATGTTTGCTTCGGCATATGAAGAGATAGTTGGTTTAGACTGCATCGCGTCCAGGTCTCCTTTTATGATGGCCTCACGCAACCGGATCAACTTCTCTTCACGCTTCTGCAACCATTGCCGTGATACTTCTGCTGGATCGCGTGGCGAAAGAGAACGCGCCTGTGCGGTGAGACGCGGAGGCCGCATCACTGCCTTCAACTCGGCACTCTCCCTCTTGTTATGCGCAGCTTGACGCTCTTCCGCCAACTCCTGCTGGCGCACATGCAGTTGATATAACCGCTTCTCCACAGCCTCAACGCACTCGGAGCCTTTGCTCGGTTTCCTGTGTGAAGTATATTTGGACAATGTTGGTTTGAAGGGGCAATCGCGACGCTCGTCTTCCAAAAACTTCCGGCGGAGTAACTCGCGGTGCTGCTTGTAGCGCTCCCCAACCTTGGAGAGGAACGATACGACGTCATTTGCCTCAGAGGCCACGGACATAACCCGCGCACCACTTACTAAAATGGAAAAGGTGAGGTGCTCAAAGAAAAAAAAGGAATGTGCGGATGTGCTCCGATATTTGTGCTTGCTGTCTCGGGGACGTGCATTAGTGATAAGCGGTATTTGCAAGGTCGACCGGTGGCGGGGAAGGGACGAAAGAAAAACATGTTAATATTCGCAGCACCCGGAACTGCTTGATCATCAAGAAGTAATTGGTTACTTCCCTTATCATCACTTTACAATCTTAAAGAATCCAACAGGTAAACATACAGAAGGAAAACGTGCCTCTGATCAACCTCCAACCGCACATTAAAAAAAAAGGATTGCGCAGCATGCAGCGCTAATCTCTGTGTGCGCTAAACGGGGTGCCGAGTGGTTCGCCTGGTAAAAGCTTTCACAAAACACATATAAATATATGTATGCTTATATGTGCATGTGTTAAATATAGATTTAAAATTATGCGAAGGCGGTGACTGCTGTATGGTGAGCGTTTAACTCCTTGATGGTGCAAATTGTCCCCCAATCAACTTGGCCGCCACCTGCGGTAACAAAAACCTCAGCACGATGCTGCTTTGCAGGGAACTCACCAACTACAAGGCATACCCCCCAAAGTATCCGATAATGAGTTGAAATAAGCATCCGTCAACTAGAGTAACTTCACTGAACTCCATACCACACGGCGAAAATAAAGCAACGCAGCCAGTTCATTCTCCCCACCAGTACGGCCATGATTTACTTCAACGACACGTAACACGTTCACGGCACGCAAACGTTCCATCGGGTGATAATTCCAGGAGATGACAGACAAAAAAAAAAGTTAAACGAGCCATCCTATTCCCTCATCCTTTTGGACGTACTGATGTTTGTCTAATTCCTTTGCCGAACTATATCCCCCTCCATTTCCTTCAACAAGATGTCTTTTCGTCGCCGTGCCGCCTCCTCGAGGGCTTCAAACGTCTGTACTATCGGGACGGCTAATGATTTGTACCGATCCTCCGCTCGCGTCACCCCAATGCGGCAAACGCAATAGATCTCGTAGAGCATAAAGCAAACCACTAGGAAGAGCGTGTACACCAGGGCGTTGCTAATCGCCGTTGTGCTACGCAATCGAAGCCGGATAGAAAAAATTCGCCAGGCATAATAACGGCGTGCAACAGCAAGTGACATTCGCCTCACTAGCCGCCAAAAGGGTAACTCCTTCAGCTGTCTGTTCAAATCCACCAGCTGTGTGTGGCAATGCAAAAGACGTAATCCGATACGAATGTTCGTCTCGAGTTGGTTAACGGAGAGGGCATCCTCCAGCATCTTTCGTTCCTCACCTTCCTTCCGCAACCGACGGTATAGGCTATGGAGAACGTGTACAGTTTGTGTGGTGTTTGTTTGGCCGCTAGAACTCAAACCGCGGCATCGAACAAAACCGGCGGTTGCCATTAGAGATGTGAAGTAATCAGCACAAGGACTACGCCGCATTGCCTGTGTCGTGTTCTCCGTATGCAATGGTGCAGTTAAGTCTGGAGGTGGAGCCTTGGGAACTTACAGGGAAACAAAAAGAAATGAGTGCATTAATGATTATGGCAGCGAATATATGAGTAAAAGCACACGCACAACAGTTGAGAGGGCCGCCGCAACAACGCAGGGCCATGTGCTACCGAGGCAATCATCACCCTTCTGTCACCCCATCTACCCACAAAGCGGCAATGGCACAAGAGCACATAAAAAAAAAATGAAGATTATATGGTTTTCTATGGCGCCATGAACACAGCGTGAGATCATTAACTACTTGGCAGAAAGGAGGAAGCGAGACAACTGTGTGGAACAAATATATATATATATATATATATATATATAATCATTCCACGAGATCACAAAGAAAAACAAATGATACCCTGCGTGACCAATACCTCTTCTTTTCCCCTTCTCTCTTCCTCGCGAACCTTTTTCCTTGTTTTGCTCCATTTCTCTATAGACCTCTAATAGTGTCACACCCCACACAGCCACACACAAACACACCGCTGGGTGGTTGCTAGGGACGGAAATAAAATGTTGCGAACGTTTGGTTCACTAGCACAAACACACACACGCACAAAACAATAACAACAACAAAATTAATGGCCATGTTTACGGCAGTAATCGGGGAAGTTGGTAGAAGGTCACAATGAGTCAGAGCAAAAGGGGTAAATGAACAAAAGAGAAATATTCTATGAAACTCCCCGCGCCCTGAACATCCTTACACGGTAAAAACGTCCGCCTCCAATAAGTAAAAAATGAACATAAAACTTTAAACAAAAAAGGAGGAGCGCTTGATTCTTTTCATTACTTCTTTCGATGATCTCCCTTCATTTTCCCGCCTGCACACAACTGATTCAACCACTCCGTGACGTTGCGTGCGTCGCACTGGTAAATTTGCTCCCATATAAAGCATTAATCTCGCGGATAGGACCTCCCACCGTGTAACTGCGTACGGAGATTGCCCAGGAAGCTGCTGGCTTCTGACATCAATTTCGTCTCCCGCTCCTCTAAACTGTCTCTTTGTTCGCGTAGCCGAAGCTCCTGCTCTATAAGTGTCCTCTCGTGCTGTGACACGAGTTCACGCTGCTTCAGCTGATCAGCCAGTTCGATTTCCTTAAGCCTTACGGCGTGTTCCCTCTCCGAAACGTGCTGTTTTGCTTCCTCCAACTGACGCTCTTTCACATGCATCATACCTCTCGCCTCCTCAACTGCCTTTTCGCTCTGATCCCGTCGCTGCCCAGCCTCTTCTATCTCCCGCGAAAGCACACGGCCCATTCCTTCCAGTTCCCGAGCCCCTTGATCTGCTGCTGATACGTTGTGCTCTGCGGCCCGCACCGCGTCCTCCGCCCGGGGAACCTCCCGTGCCACCTCCTCGGCATCTCGTGTAGCATCTTGCATGCGGAGTTTCACGATATCAGCGTCTCTGGCAGCCTGATCTGCGGCGTTGTGCGCCCGCTCAGCGGCACGACGAGCCTCGTCAAGGGCCTTCTCCAAGGCACGAACCTTGTCATCGGCAGCACTCGCTTCCCCAGCGAGAGAAAACGCCCGTCGGTCCTGCTTCTCAGCCTCACGAGCCACCTCTTGTGCGTCTTTCCGAAGCTCCTTTTCACGCTCACGAATCTCGAAGAGTTCCTTCTCGCGATCCTTCTTCTCGCGGATGGCCCGCTCCTTCTCGCGCTTTGCGTTGTCCATGTCCCTCGTGAGGTCCCGCAGACGGTCCGTTCGATCCTTGAGATCCGCATCCGCAGTTGCGACGGCATCCTTAGCGGCATCTGTCTCATTTTCTGCCTCCTCAAGGGCTCGTCGGGCCTGCTCCACCGCTTGCTCCGCTTGTCTCACTGCCTGTCGCTCATTTTGAATAGAGCGCCTGATTTGTTCTTCTTCCCAAAAAGCCCTGGAACGGAAATAGAGGCAATCCGTCATGATTGGATAGAGCCGTCCGAACCGCTCAAATTCTGAAAAGGTAATCCGCCCGTCCCGGTTGCTGTCACCCTTTTCAAAGAGATCGTCCACCGTAGCTGGGCTGAAGTTGAGATTAAACACAGTGAAACCGTGTCGGAAGTCCTCAACGTCGAGCACACGGTTACCCTTTACATCGAGTTCCGCGAATAGCACACGCAGTTTTTCTTCTTGCGACACATCTGTCTGGGCACGCGGCACGAGCGCATTTGAGGTACTCCCGTGGAACGAAGCGTGACGAGCCTGTTGCGACTCACTGCGGTGGCTAACGGGTGAGCGAGACCCGTTGTACGGTGCGAGAGCCCCCTGCATGGAAAGGCTTCCATTAGGAGTGACACGTGAGCCCTGTGAAAAGGAACCACCTGCGGAGTGTCGTTGGCCGGAACTCGGTGGCTTCATTGCAGGGGGGATTTCCTTTTGGCTTTCCTTGTGCCATTCATTTGGAGGTTGGAAAACATAAAGCTGACAATAATCCGTTAACTGGTCCTCCCTTATTAGATCCACCCATTTGTTGAGCTCCTCATCGTACATTTTGATCTTCGATGAATGAAATTTGTGCGATGGCACATTGTCCGGTCGGCGAAGAGAAATTTCATTTGAGAAAGCAGTTTCCGCCGAACGCGTCAGTTCCGATATGCTGGGTCTGGACGGGAAGCTAAGCTCAAAGTTCACTTTATTATTGAATATATCCGCTGCTACTTGTACGAGAAACGCCATATCCTGGTCCTCCCTTTTTTTTCCTTTTGTCTGTCCTCCTTGTTTGTTCCTATATGCGAGGCTTATGGCCCCTTTCTATATATCTTCGGTGTATAATTTTTCTTTTTTTTTCCTCCCGCTCTTTTCTTGATGGAGCTTTTTTTTCTTTTGTATTCTATCGCCTTACTTTATGATGCTAACTTTGCGGAGCACAAAGCCCTTGTTAACTGGTGTGAAAACAACAATATAAAAAACAAACAGGCACACGAAGAAACCGAAAAAGAAAGAGAGGAAAAATTGACTGACCTTTCCTTGAAAACAAAAAGGATTGCACCTTTCTTTTTCATTATTATTATTCTTGGATGAAAAGCAGAATATATTTATATATTTTTTTTAAAAAAAAGAATCATATTACCCCTTTCATGTGTGGGTCTGCAGGTTCCTCATCTCAATATGCTGGAAAGTTCAAGCGGCGCTGCCTTGTGACTCACAGTCTCAAACAACTAAATTATATGACTATTCCCTATAGAAACTAATATAAATAAGCAATAATTTAAAAAAAAACAAAGATAACAAGAAGGGTAAGAATAAGCAAAACAAAACAAAGAAAATGTTGCGCGGATATGAAGTGCAGCAGGGACTGGGAAAGTGGAAATCATTTACGAAACGAAATCATAATAATTATAATAATAATTAAAAAAAAAAAGAAAGCAAGTCATTCCCACGGAGCAGTTATCTGTCGGATCGAAGAAAATGAAAAGCAAACTGAAAATCAAATCGTGTTGCACCATGTGTTAAAGTCCGTCCAGCCATCCG
>NW_027123236.1:0-179 GCF_001457755.1 Trypanosoma equiperdum | reverse complement strand
TTTTTTTTTTTTGAAATCCTCCTCTCCTCTCCTCTCCCCTCTTCTCTTTTTCTTTTTTTAAAAAAAAAAGATAGAAAAAGAGTTTTTGTTTGCCAGTTTCATATAAACAACTTGCAATAATTTCCCCTTTCCTTACCTTCGTCACCACACAAATATGTGAGTATAATATATATATATAT
>NW_027123472.1:37313-38872 GCF_001457755.1 Trypanosoma equiperdum | reverse complement strand
ATATATATATATATATAAGAAAGGCAGCATTTGATGTTGTGCGGTGATGTGAAAGAGAGGTAAGAAAAGTCCCACAAAACAACTTTTCTGAAGTTTAATCACTTTTTTCTTTTCTTTTTGCGTTCTTCACTACATTTTTTTTTTACAAAAAAAAAAAATAAACTCGCTGCTTCGCACTCTTTGTGCCTCACCATTTATACGTGGTGATCAAGTTATCAGCCTGTTTGGTGCGTATCAATCAGAACTTCAGGAACAAAACCGAGTGAAACGAGTTAAACAAAAGGAAAGAACAAACAGACATAAAGGAGCAAACAACACGAAGAAAGAGCAAAGAGAATAAACGAGAATTAAGGAGCAAAAAAAAAAAGTAAACAAGCAAAGGATAAGACGAAAACGGTGGTAATATTAGTAATATATATATATATATATATATAATTTAATTTACTAGTAATACTACTAATTGAGGGAAGGAAATTAAAAATAAAGAAAAAGAAAAAAGTAGGAAGTTATGAGCACAACATCGTCACGTACAGCAGACGACGGCCTGACGGAACTTGACGGTCACGTGCCGGGCCACTTCCGCCTTCCAACGCGCGGGAGCCAACAGCCTTTAGACGAAGATGAGGATCGTGCGCTGGTCTCCAACGGTACCGGTGGCGATGATGGTTCATGTTTTTCCGGTGACCCACACGAAGTTCCCCATCCGGAGGAACCGACGCAACTCAACACCCGGACACTCCGGCGGATGCAGCGGGCCGTTGCGGGTGGCAACATTCCGTTACGTGCAGATCTGCTTGGGGGCACGAATTTACGAGCGCAGCGGACGGCGAGTGCCATCACTGCGATGAGTTGTACTTCTGGTGGGATGGATGCTCAGTCCAGTGGTTGTGATACGTCGCGGGCGGAGAGTAAACAAAAATCTAACGATGTGCCTTTGGGTCGCGCTCATGATTCGGTGGCAAACCTCTCAATGGCCAGCGTGGAAAGCATGTGTGGCAGTACCGTTATGCCAAACATACTCAACCGAAAGAATCTGGACTTTTTTTCTGCTCAATTGCTCAGCGGGGGAGCGCGGCTTCGCCAAGAGTTCCTCTCGGGTGAAGATGTGAAACCGCGGGGCGGTGAGCCCTCCGAAATGGCAACAGCAGATTTGCCAATGAGTTTGTGGACGGAAGGTGGCGGTAGTGAACATTTGAGCCGATTTATCTCCCAAAGTGACATTGGATTAAATACGGAGGAAACACGACAGGGAAATGCAGCAGATAGCCTCAGTGAGGCCACAAACCCGCGGACTCCAGCAAATGAAGAGGGTATGCAGAGCGTAATGGCGGAAATGGGCACATTTGGTTCATCTTCACGTATAGCCGATCCCACCACGGCATCGGAAGGATCAGCCCAAAAAAAGTAGAAGAGGGACCAAATGTCCACGAAACATTTTCGTGAAGAAGAGGAAGAGTGAGAGAATGACGTGGAAGAGAGAGAGAGAGAGAGAAAGAAAGAGAGGAAAAGGGAAAAAGAGAAATGATGAAAATAAGAGGAAAGAGTGGATAAATTCCAGA
>NW_027123472.1:35088-37287 GCF_001457755.1 Trypanosoma equiperdum | reverse complement strand
ATATATATATATATATATACATAAATGTGCATATGTGCGTGTATCCGTTTCCGTGTGTGTACTCGGGACGCTGATGATGTCAGCAGCAAAAATTGCTGAAAGTTGGAAGAAGAAGAAGAAGATGATGAAGATGATGATGAAATCTCCTTCTCTTCACAAATTTGAACGACACTTGATGAGCATATGAGATGGCTGCTTGAGTGGAGGTCTTATTTAGTGAAAATGAAAAAGGGGGTAGTTAAAACTAAGTATAGAGTGAAATGTTTGATAAGATAAAATGAAGTGGAAAGAAAAGGTTAGGGATGATGTGAAACAAGACGCCGTAAGAAAGGTTCGAGAAATGGGATGATGAAAAAGGGAGGCGCGTTTATAATTGTTGTTGTTTGTTTGGTTGGTTGGTTGGTTGGTTGGTTGGTTGAACCAATGTCTGGAAAAATGACGCTATACTACAAACCAGCGTACAAGAAAGGGGGCAAAGAAAAAAAAACAAAAAAGAAGTCAGGGAAAAGAAAGCGGGTGAAAGTGATACAAACTTCTCAGTTTGCACATCATACGTGTCTGGGTGTACTTTATTTTGTTACGCTCCGTTTAGTTTTACTCTGCTTTCCTCTCTTCTTTCTTTTTTTTTGTTTTGTTTTTTGTTGCTTTGTGTGTGTGTGTGTGTGTTTTTTTTGACTTGTGCTTCATTCATTCGTTTATTCATTCAGACCATAAGATGGTCGTGGTATCTCCCTTTCCGTCCTCTTTAACGTGAAGATCTTTTCATCTTGAGGGGGATTGTCTCTGGTGACTGCGTTTTCTTTTTTGTTTTGTTTTGTTTTGTGTGTGATGTTGATGTTGTTGTTGTTGTTGTTGATGTTGTTTTCTTTTCACTTTTGAATCATTTTATTTATTTTTGTTGATGGTGCTTGCGGTAGCTGTTTTGAAGTGCAAGTGGAGGAAGAAAAGAGCAAAAAGATTAGGTGAAAATGCAAAAAAGAATGAGTGAGTGAGTTAAATTCTGATAATTTCATGTGCCTTTGCAAAACTTGTGTCCTCTTTAATATCAAAGCAAAAAAAAAAGAAAAAGAAGGGAAAAAAACAAGGACAAAAAAGGGACGAAAAGACATGGAAAAAATCAGGTGAATAAAAGGAAGGGATTCGGGTAGATGACCATGAAAATTATTGTGTGTTTGCTCCATTGGGTTTGTTTTGTGTTTTTTTCTCCCCCTCCTCCCCTCCTCCCCCCCGCCAGCTAATCTCCCTTTTCCATCGCCCTTTCGTTCTTTAGTCATGTGCTTTTATTTGTCCATAAAAGTTTAACAACATTCCTTTAAGGAAAATACCTGCTGTTACTTCATGTTTTCTCTTTTTGTTTGTTTGTTTGTTTGTTTGTTCTCTCAACACACACGCACACACGCACACCCTTCCTCTCCCGCCTTCGTGTCGTTTATACTTATATATTTGTATACTTACGTGTGTGACTTATATATTTATTCATGTAAACATTTATTTTCATGACTTACGTGCGTTGCACTTTTAGTTGTTGTTTTTTTATTAATTATTATTTATGTTTATGTGTGTGGGCATGTGCCATGCGCATAAGGCAAAAGGAGTTGCCCGCGCATGTATGCAGCCGTGTAGTAAAGCAAATACACACACGCTGCGATATGTTGTGTTGTTTTGTGTTGTTTACTTTTTAGTTTTATTTATTTCCATTTGTTTTTGTTTTTTTTTTTTTGCAGCCCTCGATTTTATCTGGCGTTTATATTTATATAATCATATGTATTGGTGAAGAGGATATTTGTGTAAAATTGCAAGGGAAATGGGGGAGGGGGTTGTTTCAACAACAACAACAAAATAATAAGAATGAATAGGAACAATAAAATCTACGGTAACTCATGGTGGAAAGGATGGGGAGTAAATTTTTTTTAAAAAAAATAGGGAAAGTAAAAAGGGATTGACATATGAATATAAATTTTCCTCTTGAATCGAATTTTAAATGAACACGAACGCAAATGTACATGTTGGGGTGGGGGTACATGAAACGAAATAAGAAGGAATAAATGTATATATATTTATTTATTTACATTTATATTATTTATATTTATAGCACAGTGCACTAATTTGATTCTTTCTCTCCATTCATTTGTTTGGTCGTTAGTTCGTTGCCGCCGCCTTCCATTTGCATTTGTTTGTTTCGGTGTGTTTCTACCTTTT
>NW_027123472.1:34560-35078 GCF_001457755.1 Trypanosoma equiperdum | reverse complement strand
TTTTTTTTTCACTTTTGCACGTCCCTTCTCTTTTTTTCCTCCTTTATTTACTTCCATTTTCCAGGAAAATCATCGCCACCATAAAATCATCATTACGCATGTGGGTGAATGCGTGAGAAAGTACAGGAGAGAATAGGAGGAGTGGTGCGGTACCGCGAAATAAATAACGTCTAAAGTGATAAGTCTTGTGTGTTGTGGAAGGGGGGAAAATAAAACCAAGAAGGAGACATTACTTACGAGTACACTTGTATTTAAATCTTTATATTTGAATACATGCATACGTATATTTATGTGTTTTACAAGTATATGGAGAGAAGCAAATGAAGACATGACAACGAGTGGCACTTAAATTACCTTTCTCCATCCCCCACAATTCCTTTTCCTCTATCTTTTCCGTTTTACCTCTTCTCTCTTTCCCTTATTATTTGCCTTTATTTTCCATTCATTTCTCTCCTCATGTGTGGCATGGGGGGTTGCACTCTGCGCCCAGTAACGAATGCGCATGGGTGGCCGTGTGA
>NW_027123472.1:33632-34549 GCF_001457755.1 Trypanosoma equiperdum | reverse complement strand
ATATATATATATATATATATATTCATAAATATGCGGAAACATTTATGATCTCTTGTCTTCACCATTCCACTGCCACTTAACCCTCCCTTCAGTATTTCCTCCCCGTCACTGGAAATTGAAACCAGTAACGTGTTTTCGTGGCTGTGTCATTGTTCCAACCAGGGGCTCGAGAACGCAACTGTTTTCGTTTGGTTTCCCTCTTTACTTCATGTTTTGTTGTTGTTTTGTTGCTGCTGCTGTTGTTGTTTTGTTACACTCCTCCTTGGGATCATATGGACTTGCTGATCATATTTTTTACTTTCCCCTTCTCTCTTTCTCTCTTTTCATTTCTTTCTTTTCACTTTCATTTCCTTTCTTCATGTAAGCATCACATCGTATGCACAAGGCACACACAAAAAAAAAAAGAGAAAAGAAAAGAAGGAGTAGAGAAATGAAGCAAGTACAGTTGTCATGTGGCGCCTGAGAAAGTGATTGATTAAGGCCCTCATCGCGGTTATTATTATTTTTATTTTCTTTTTTCCATCCTCCTCCTTTTTCTTCTTTCACTGTTGTTTCATCTGGAGTCGTGGGCAGATGTGTCGTGGGAGGCGCACGGCAAAGGAGGGTTTTGCGTATGTTCAGTTATATTACCATCATTATTATTGTTCTTATTGTTATTTTGACTGTCTCTATTACTTTTGTGTATACTCCGGATGAATGTTAATATTAAATAGTAATTCAATGTGTCAATATACCACCATGTGGCGCCCCTATCTGTAAGTGTTACCATAATGTATATGTCTGCATGTGTTTATGTGTGTCTGCACTTTTTCAACGTCGTGTTGTTTTCCCCTTATTTGATTATTTTTTTTTAGGACTAATTGTCTTTTTTTTTTCCTATTCGGTGAATCATACCTACGTGTTTCTTCTTAACCACA
>NW_027123472.1:20366-33622 GCF_001457755.1 Trypanosoma equiperdum | reverse complement strand
AAAAAAAAAAAAGAAAGAAAGGAAGAGGAAGTGTGCAGCAAAGAAGCACATCCAATTAGCGTAACTGTCCACGAAGAGATAGAGAAAAAGGAATTAAGGGAAGGAAGTTGAGGGGGGTCACATCGACAAGAGGAAAAAAAAGGTAAGAAAAAAGTAAAGTAAAGTGAGTACATACATTGATATTCCTCCTTTTTTTTTCTTTCCTTCCTCTCTCTCTCCTTTATCGAGACTTGTTTGGGGTTTTTGTCTGTTAATAGTCTGCGTTCTTGTCTTTACAAATGGAAGAGGGTGATCATATGGAGTTTTCCGCCAGGGAGATAGAAGAACTGGAGAATGATACAATCAATCCTACGAATTGCAACCACAAACTTGACAAGGAGCACGTCGAAAAGCTTAGGCAGGCCACGTTGCAGGAAATTGAGGAAAAGGATAAACTGGTGGAGAAAGGAATGCGACTGTTCTTCATGAATAAGGTAAAGGATGCAGAAGATATTATGAATAACAATGCGCCACTTGATCCGCTTCATGCGCTCGGCGCCTGTTGTCTGGCAGCACTGAAATCTCTGTTGTCGATGGGCGTGAACGATACAAAATATGCTCTTCAGAAGGCTGATTTTTCCATAGCATTCTCCACTGAGGTTGCCACAATCCCCAAAGGTTTCTTTGGCTCCGTAACAAACTTGTTTTGGGGAGAAGCTGGGCGGGAATTTCAACCAGGGATGTTCCGCGCAAAAACAATCCGCGCGCAGTCATTTGCCGTCCGTGGGATTCTGCTCATCTCCCAGCAGGGTGATATGATGGCACTTCTCCGCGGTGGCATGGCCCTGAAGAATTCCTATAAGCTTCTGCAGTCGCTGAAACGGGAGCTGGAAGACCTTAAGAAGAAGAAAGATGCAAATTCCTACGAGGGTTTGGGAGCCGACCGCAACAGCGTGTACGGTCTTTTGTTGATGGTGGGAGTTACACATGTTGTCATTTCACTCCTCCCGTCACGTGTACTGTCCATCCTCGGTTTCTTGGGACTCAAATACGACAGGAAACATGGTATGAAATTCATCTCTATGACATGGGAGAGTCGCACTCTATTTGCACCCTTTGCTGCTCTGTTTCTTATGGTCATCACGAGTTTTGTACCGGGTTTCTGCCCACTTCATGTCCCCCGGTGGCTTCCCGCTGCTAAAGCTATTGCTGAGCACACGGTGGATCAGCCACCAATGGGTGAGTCTCTATTGCATTTATGGATCCTCGGCCGTATTAAGCGCTTGGAGCAAGATGTTGAAGGGAGTATGTCCGCATTGTCCAAATGCTTGAAAGCCGCGGAGGAGGGACAAGTTGCCAAGTGGATGCCGCAGTTGCGGGACTTCGCCATTTATGATCAGGGGTGGAATTTTGTCATCACCATGCAGTGGAGGGAAGCCATTGAATTATACAAGAGGCTTGAGGATCACTCAGCATGGTCAAAATTGTTTTATGGGTACGCGCAGGCGTGTTGTTTTGACATGTTAGCGCTAGAGGCTGAACAGGCAGGAAATAAGGAGGGTGTGGCGAAGTATCAACAGGAAGCATCGGAGGCATTATGGAGGACGGCACACTACAGGATAAACATTATGGGTGGTAGAGCAGTGTCGGTAGAGGAGTTCGTATCCGTGAGACTGGGGGAAACGTTTAAGCACTGTGGCATTGAACATCCCAATAAAGGCAACAAACGTATTGTTGAGCCCACACCATTCCCTTTAGAGGGGCTGAAGCTACGAAACCCTGTACGAGTGGGTGTGATAGAGCTCCTTGCCCTATTCGACATCACGCATCAGATGCCGCAGTCTAATACGGAAAAGTTTCTAGATATCATCGACAGGGTATCGAAGAAGTGCAGTGATTCACCTCAAATAGGTTCCACAGATGATGGAAACGGGGCTTGCGGAAATGAGGCACCAGCAGAGAAGGGTGATGAAAAGAATATTGAAACATACACGACCATCGTATGCGCGGCAGTCAAGGCAAATTTGTTATGCAGGATCGAATCCAGACGGGAAGAAGCGAGTGCATGTCTGGAAGGAGCAGTCGCAATATCATCCAAATACAAGCGGGAAAAGTGCTCAGTTTCCTGGGTGCGGCCTCAAATGATATACGAGCAAGCCGTATTGGCGTCTGTGGAGGGTGACGAGGGACGGATGAACAAGTTATTGGATAAAGTTAAAGAAAGCAACCACAAACGGCTCTTTCAGAACGTGATGGATGTTAAATTACACCTGACGGAGTATGGTAAGGAGGCGCCAGTGGTCAGTCACATCATTTAGTGACAACAAATATGTGAAATAAATAAACTTGCCCCACGCGGAAGCATGGGAAGGTTGAGTTGGAAGTGATAGTAGCGGAGTTTTCCCTTCTTTACTGCATCACGCAAATGCGCAGATATGCACACAACGCTGTGCACCGCTTGTTATAAGCGGCTGCAATGACGCAGTTGCTGGTCTCTGTTGTTCACATTTTCTTTTTTTTGTTTCTTTGGAGACACAGCAGCGGTTATTTACTGTTGTTCTTTTTTTTTTATTTTTACATTTTAATTACTCCCTTTGCCTAACAGCTGCAACCTCCGAACGGCGTAGTAATTGTGTGAATAATTATCCACTGCAACTCTCCCTCTGTGCTGCTTTTTTTTTCTAAAAAAAAAAACAAAATTTAAACGCCACACGCGTGTACTAAAGGAATAATCTGATGAGGGAAAATTGGACCAAGCTCCAATCTACCACTACGATCAATTCCTTGCTTACAGATACGATTTTTTTTTCCTTCAGTTTTGAGCTCCTTTCCATATTTATTTCTCTTCGGCTAGCAATTCTATTGGCGTGTATTATTTTCTTGCACTCACCACAACGTTGTACCTCCAACAACACCATCACGGTTGCTGCATTACTTTATTTTATGTTTTCAATCCTTTTCTTTTTCTTGTTTTACCCTTCCTTTCTTTGTGTGACTAGTTCTTACCGGGGAAGCCACTAACCACCACCGGCACCGCCACCGGGCGCACAGATAACGGAGTGTAGAAAAAAAAAAAGTAAAAAATAATAATAATAACAATAGCAATAATAATAAAGTAAAACGAAAGCGAAAGCAGGCGCAAAAGAAGAGAGGAAATGGCGGTGACACCAATAGAAAAAAGGGAAGGCGGTATGGAGCTAGAGAATCAAGAAGTGGTTGTCCAGAGTGAGTCGCCGCGAGAAGCGGCTAGAAATGGTGGTTCCTCATTGAACAGTGAATTAAAAAAAGTATTAAATAGGCGCGCACGGTATAGAACACCGTTAATATTTATCTCCCTAACATCCGTGGTGCTGATGCTAACAACACTCGCAACCTCCACAATACCCGTTCCGCAATTCAAAAATAACACCAAGAAACGGGTCGTTATGATTGTGGCCCCATCGCTTCGGCCAGACGTGCTAAAGTTGTCAATTGAAAGCAACAAGGCGCCTTTTATGAATTTAGTGACCGCCGCTGGGGGA
The DNA here is from genome assembly GCF_001457755.1 of Trypanosoma equiperdum. Classification (NCBI taxonomy): domain Eukaryota; phylum Euglenozoa; class Kinetoplastea; order Trypanosomatida; family Trypanosomatidae; genus Trypanosoma; species Trypanosoma equiperdum. The sequence goes on along the minus strand of NW_027123472.1, from coordinate 30,122 downwards.
AACTATTTGTACACGAATTGGGGAGCAAAGAAGAACTGGTCAGTGACCAGTGCGCCGGATACGTCAAGAGGGAGTGGGTGGTCTGAAGCAAACGGGCGATCCAACTCTTTAAAACTCCTACAGGAATTAGCAAAAGAGGGAAAACGGTCCATCGTGTTGGCGTCATCTTCCGACGATCGTCAGAGCAACAAGGAAGAAAAGAGCAGCAACGGTGGGAGACGCGGAGTAGAAATACTTCCCGTTACTACGAGTTCATCGGAGCTGCTTGAAGAAGATGTGCTTCATGCGTTCGAGCGACTCACGAAGAACGATGGAGATCTGCTTTATATCCACACAGGCGTGGGGGGCGGTTCGAAGGCTGCTGAAGGGGAAGGAAATGCAGCAGCTTTTGATGACATCAACATCCTTGACAGCATGCTGAAAAAGTTAACTATTGCGGTGGCCGGGCATTCACAAAAAACGGCGGAGAAGTGGCTGGTAGCTGTCGTCGCCGGAGGAGGAAGAGGAGGAAATGTGGCCCACGAGGTCTCCATGTTAACCTCCACGTATGACCGTGGTAATCTGCTGAACAGCGATTCCCTGACGAAAGACATATCGTCTGATTGTGTGCAGTCCACGTTGCTGCGCTGGTTTGGTGTCAGGGAAGCCACTGCCTCCTGAAGGCTATTATATAACGTCTGCGTTTCGCACAATTTGCCCTCTCGTTTGCGCAGGGAAATGTTTCCCAGTAGTATCGTTTCGTCTATTTAATGTGTGTATCTGTTGGATATCTTTCGTTCTGTATGGGAGGAAGAAAGGAAAAAAAACAAAAAAAGAGACCAACTCTTTCAGAGAAGCTCATACGATGACAGTGATGCCCACCCTGTAGGGTAGAGAAAACAGGAAAATGCTGTCAGACCACCAGAGTCTCAACATTTTTTAGTAAACAGTTTTTACCATCGTGCACCGCCGGCACTCTGCGCTAGGATACTTTGACAGTCATAATAATCGTCATCTCAAACTCGCCGACCTGTTAAATGTGTTTGTGTGTGTATGTGTGTATGTTTACCTGTCTACTGGTGTTGGTAGGAGAGGGGAAAAAAAACTGAGCTTTTAAAAGATATCATCCCACGTTTCGTGTCTTGTTTCCTCTTTGATTCTGCACAAAGTTTACCTGTATTTCCTTCCCTCACCCCGTGGGACTAGTATTACCAAACCAACTGGCTACTTCGTTTAGGGCCATTCGATTATCAACACCATCACTAGTGCCACAACCCATCGTGTCACGCGCGCACACACACACACACACACACCGTAACGCATGACACATTGTGACCCATCGAACCTTACTGGAGATAGCATACTTTCATTAGGGGATTGTACATCAACTGTAGCCTCCGAAACTGCGAACTCACCAGCACCGCACACCGACATGAAAGCCATGCCGTGGCCCTCCCCAATACAAAAACAGCAACAGGAGGGACCATACATTCAATCACTCGTTCACCTGCATGCCGACCGCCAGTGCGATGAAGGCGGGTTGGGGCTCAACACCAACAATGGTGAGGACAAGACAAACATTTCCGCCTTGCAGGATTCCATCGTCATGTCCGACCTCAGCGATCAAGTTAAGAAAACTCAGGCGCGTCTCGCCACCCTTCGGGAAGAGGAAAAGGTGCTGCAGTTGCGGCGGAGAGCTCTGCTTGGTTCTGAGGAGCACTGTATTGCTGGTGATGGCAGTGCAGCTGTCGGGTATATACATCTTGCGTCTCTCACGTCCCCGAAAGCAGTTGATGATACCTGCGTGGGATGCGCAGTGGGGGAAAAGCGGGAAGGCGAAAATCATTCTCATCTCTGCGACAGCCCCTCGGTTGGTACTGACGGTACGCCGTGCTCTACGCCGGCGGCAGTGAGGGAAAGTCGTGGGGTTCAGGTGTCGTGTGTCGCAGCCAAGTCCAACAACACCTCGAAACACTCACGAGCGACTTCCCCACATCTCGTTGGAGACCGCGGCTTCACCACGGGGACCACAGGCAGTCGGTTGCAGTCATGTGGGCTCGTCTTCTCGTTGGTAACATATCTGGAGCCGCTTTGGGCGGTAGATGTTGAGGTAAGCAGGGGTGTTTTTAAGAGGCTGGAGGTGTTTGCCGGGGAGAATGTGAACGAAGTTGCAAGACGGTTTGTTGAAAAGAACGGACTTGAGGAGGTTCGAGCCCTCCAGCCACTGCAACGTTATTTGGCAGCGTTAGCGGCACAGAAGATGAACCAGGGGGAAGGGATGGAACCGAGTGGTTCGACACCCAATGTACACACAGGAGTCAACAGAATGGACGAGAAGCTGGTCGGCCCTCTCCAAACGGACTGTGATCGAGTGGGGACGCCGCTGCGCTTCGAGGTTGGGCAAAGGAATCGTGGGTGTTCCAAGAAAGTGCAAGGATCTGATGCAGCAAATATTGCGCAAGGAGGCACTGTCCAGGGAAGTGATACGTCCGATATTACTCATCCTGATGTCAAGATGTGCGGCAGGGATGGCAAGCTAATGTTGAAGCGACCAGGTGGCTCCCGCAAAATCGACGCGGGGAGGAATATCGAGGAGGAACAGGAGGAGAAATGGAAGAGACGGGGGACACCGGCCTCCCCCCGTCGCCCTGAGAGGGACCGCTTCGGTGCAAGGCGAACAAACAGTTCGTGTGCGGCGGTCCCTCGTGGTATCGAGGACACTAATCGTCAACTGGTACGTAAAATGGAGGCAGTGCCGCCAAGGGACCCTTCCACTACACGAGGGCAAGCCGCTCGTACGGCGATGTCCGAAAGGGGCAGACGAGCGGCAACACCAACGGCACCGTACACGGATAGAGCATCCAGTGGATGCACCGGAACCCATAGAAACGGAATGGGCGCAACAAGCACCATATTGTGTAGTTCTACTCAACATGGAGAACGTCCCATAATAACTGAGCCGGGTTGCGCGAGAGAAGATGAGGTGGAGCGACTCCTCATCCGCAGGCAGCAGCGCTCGGAGCAGGTTAAAAATACAGAATCCCATAGATGTACACCGCAATTGTCAAAAGCACGAGCAGTAAAAGGATCTGGCGCGCAGCCGCAAGTCCTCAACTGCGGTGCAAAAAAGGTGTCGTATAGCACCCAAAGGGGTAAAATTGAGGAGCGAGTGGCCGGTCCCCCACTCCACCCCGCGGATGAACAGTCGACAAGTGATATGGAGAGTCTACAAGTTTCCCCGTCTGCAGCACAACCGCGTGGAGAGGCTGAACGACAGGCACTCCACGGAGAAGAGCGCTCCTATGAGAGGCTAAACACAAGCAAATCGCATGGATCTCCCTCACCTGCCTCACAGAAACGGAGTGTGCACGTGAAGTCCACTGAGGAACTGGAGTTGGAGGCGTGTACCTTCAGCCCGGCAATCAACCCGCGGTCTGTACACATATTCAACACGATTATTAACGGACGGGCTGCAAGTGAAAGGAAACCACCCTTGACAAAACGAGAGGGTGTGCGGTTTGTAAGCCCGCAAAGCCGCAGTACCAGCACAACGCGGGGAGGCTCACCTGCGGGAAACAGGCTTCCAAATCAAGAAATCATACAACGAAAACTCTCGGAAGAAATGAAATGTCATCGAACATCCGAGAACTTTGGGACCGGTAAGCGGGCTTCAAACCCCTTTCATGGGCGTTGAGGCGGCCACCAGTAGCCGTTCAGTGAGCAAAACGGCAGGCCTTTCTCTGACGGTAAGCTCTGCCCTCACCGCGATGTTGGAGGCGGAACCCATATTGTACTAATGTAGTTTTGATGAAGCACAGTCGTTCCTCGTGTGTTTGTCTTTGTGTGTGTGTGTGTGTTTTCCAATCCTTTGTACATACCCGATCGACTTCTATATGACTGTTGTCCTCATTATGATCACAACAATCGGGTTACACGTGGCATACGGACGTGTGTGCCTGCAGAAACCTGTTGCATGTCCCTTTTTATATTTGCCTCGGGCCGCTAGGTCGTCACGTCTTTTCAACTATTTCTATTTTTAATCAATACTTCTTTCTCACACACATAAACAGACGGACACACACGCCTGGAGTGGTTCCGTGGGTAACATTCCTTCGGGGCTGAATGATACACAGAAGTTTGCGTTCCAGCTATTTTAGTATCCATGTTACTAAACCCCAACGAGTACTCTTGATGGGTTACCGACAATGTGCCTCAAGTGCTGCGGCTCCGTTGATCAATGCAAAAGGTGCTGGCGTGTCTCCCCAGAAAGACGAGGTGCGCTCGACGTGTCAGGAGTTGCGCCGCGTAATGGCCAGCCTTCTTGAAGACCGCCAATGTCTATATCGTGATGCGGTCCTCAGTGCAGCTTTGGACCCGTACCGATCCAAGCTTCAGAGTCTTCTTGAGGGTAATGACTCTTTCGGAGGTTCGACTGAAACCCCCAAGTCGCTAACGCTAGGCAAACTTTTGGAGTGCCGAGATGGATGGGCGGCTCAAGTGGGTGGAGATGCGATTTCGCTCGTTGACTTCTACAATGCCTTTCTCCTTAGTGCTTTAGTGAATTCCCATGCAGATGTGCAACTGGTACTTGATTGCATGCAGCAGCATGATCATATGGATCCGACAGCGGAAACCTATGTGACCATCATGCATTCTTTTACTGCCCAACGGAAGGGACCCAACCCTGTAGCAGGCGACACAGCCTTTCATTATTTTGGACATGCACTCAAAACGCGAGGGGAGGGCTTTATCACGCCAGAACTTTGGAGCGCCGTATTTGTTGTGTGTGCCGTTACGGGGGCAGCTGGGAAACTCCTTGATCAATGGTGGGAACTTCTGCTCAAGACATGCAAAGAAGGTTCATCGCCACTACCTTACGGCGCAGTCCATGCAGCACTCACATGGTGCTCATCCAAAGGGGATGTCGAAAGGGTGATGCGTTACTTTAACACGGCAAACAGCAATTCGATGGTTGCGTTTGACCAAAACGATGTACCGCACGTGATTGGAAGCGGGAGCTTAACAACCAGAAGCAGCGACCAGGTTGTCCAGCAGTGCCAACTGCGGCTGTTGGTAAAGTTGATGGTGACAGCAAAGGCAATTGAACTTGATGGCGGTCTTCGTGCACTTGTGGTCAAAGACGTCCGACGCCTTATTGACCCAGAAGTACTTCGTGCGGCCCCGTGGGGAATCATCAACGACCTCCTTAGTGGACTTTCCTTGCAAAGTGCTATGCAGCTGTTGAAATTCCGCTCAGCAGCAGCACTGGAGAAGGATGGTGCAGTGCCCTTCACTCTTTGGGCCTCGCTTCTCCGACGCTGCGCGAGGGATCATCACATTGATCAGGCGGAGTCACTGTTTCTTTTCATCCGCAAGCGCTTCGAGCTGTCGGGTGAGCAAAAGGCTGAGCTTGTGGAGATCATGATTCGAATGTTCGCTACGCTGCCACAAGGGGACTTCGCATCCGCCACTTCCCTTTTTATCGAACACGTTATTCGCCACCCACCAGGGGAGCCCAGAGTGGAACCTAATGCCACTTTTTATAACTTATTGATACGTGCTGCCGACACGCGCAATGCTGCCATGATGACCTTTTTGGAGGCGTGTGCGGCGGGCATTGACATGAACATTGAAACTTTCGAGGCGCTTTGCCGCTCGAATCGCTTCGGGACCATATCGTCGCTTAGTAAAAAGCTGCCACACGGTTACCAAGCTTCCAAACTCGATCAGCAAATTCGCATCCCCGCCGACGCTGACGCTCACCTTCGCCGTGAGGAAGCGATGAGGCTGCGAGGGAAGCCGCTAGTGGACTCCACCGGTGAAGTGGACTGATGTGACGCCACTGGCAAAACGAAAGGAAAATTTGATGATACGGACGATTTGTTGCACGAACAGTTGGGCTGGTCAAGCGGAGAAGGAACTGAAAGGGGGAGGGTGTTTTGTGCTCTCTTCTTTTGTGCCTCCTTACTCAAGTTTGCCTTTTTTTTTTCCTTTTTAATTACACCTAACGGCTTTCCTTCGCCTGAGTGAAGAAACTTGATGGGAAGTTTTTGATTTTGCGATGGAAAAGGTGTGTATGGGGAACGGGTTGCTGAAAAGGTGCGACAATGATATAAAGAGGGCGGTAAACGTTCGCCTGCGCACGTATGCAAGTAAGCAAAGAAGAAAAAAGGGAGGGGGCTGTTTAATTATAGTACCATTGGAGACAGTTCCTTCGTAATTCACCTTTCATTCTCTTACCTTTAAAATATATAACATTGCCATTTGAATTCACAGCCGGTGTTAGTGACGGCGTGGAAGAAGAAAAATCCGAGTGAATCATTGAAAGTATTTACCAAAAAGAAAAGAAGTATTCGGAATGACCGTGAGCGCAAACGATGATCCAGTAAATGAGAGTTTTTGCACGGCATATAATTCATCGAAGAAGGAAGGGGACGAAACGACATCCGCCCAAGTGAGTGACTCCACTGCACCGCGAGTCACTCCCGTCCCACTCACCACACCACGTCACGCTAAGAAACAGCGCTTAAACCGCCGTATCGAAGTAACGGATACATCAGCAGACCGCATTACCGTAACGGACGCGCTGCAACAGCACACAAGGGAAGTGCTTACTGTCCACAACGGTCCTGTAGTTTACGAAGAGCAAATGATATTTCACCCATACGAGCTGTACAAGCACGGAAAGAACAAAATACACACCGGAAGCGTGGGTTACAGTAGTGGGGCTGATCTTGTTATGCTGCGCGATGCAGTTTCCGAGCCCAGTGATGCGGACCTTGCGTACGTTCGCCGGTCAGCGGAGATCGGTAGCGTTATTTGCCTTGACCCAAAAGCGCAGCGACCACTCACGGAAACGGAAGAAGAGGAACAAAAGAAAAACAAAAAGCGTCTCGCTGGCGCGGGGTACCGGAAATACCCGGGAATTCGAGCCCCAAAGAATCGGAAGGTGCGAAACCGGCTTCTCAACACTTATCTTGCGACAGAGTTGGGCCGTGAGATTTTGGACAACTACCGTGAGATGCAAGAAAATGGTGAAACCGACGCGGATCAGACGCCGCCGCTGCGACCCATCTTTTCCGACTTGCCTCAAGTCTTCTATGATATACTCGATCTTGACGAAGATGCACAAACGGCGGCACTTGAGCGCTACGGGGTGAAAATACATGCCCCTGCTGGCAATGCACAACCAAAGGATCCCGACTCGGGTGAAGTGCGATTCCAAAACCTCAACTCTCGACTACGTGGGGAGCTCGTGCATGCGATTAACAGCGAATTCTTGTCTAAGCAAATTGAAGACTTGGAGCAGAACTTTACTGCCTTCATCAAGAGTGGGGACCCCAGTAAAAGTCTAACTTATAGATTCCGCGACGGCTACGGAAGGTTGGTCTGCCATGGTGTGGCGGCGTATTACAAGCTCGTCTCACAGTCGCATCAACAGGCGGATGGCAGCAAGACAACTGTTGTAAGCTGGCCCAAGCGGAAGAGGAAAAATACTTCAAGTCTCACGCTACCCAAAATTACTCTCAAGTCGCTCCTCCGTAAGAAACGCAACGAAATGCCGCACACGCCCCTCCAGTCGAGCACACTGGACACACCGCTGTTTGACTTTAATGACGGACCAACGGATATGGAACCACTTGATTTGGGTGCCGCTGCGTCCAATGATGCAAATCCCGATGATTGGCTTCAGCCTTTGGAGCCGGACGGAATCATGCCTGTTTACCAACCCTTCTCGCTTGCATATTCAATAGGAAATGAGAATTCAGGCACCAAGCAGAAAGGAAAGAAGAGTAAAGGAACGAAGACATCGAATTAATGAAGGAATGATATGGTTTTAAATGACAGGACACTCGAACCCTTCATTGGCGTAGCAGAGGGAGGGAGAAAATGGTGAAGGTAAATGAAGGGATGGGGAAAAGAGGAAATGTTTAGGTCGATGCGGGGATTTGAAGTCGTCGGCCCTTCACCGATTTCCCTCCACGTAGCAAGACCATGTGTACTTTTTTGCATATATTTATTTATAAATATAGACGTACGTGAAGTGTTTGTTGATAAAGTGTTTTGCGTTCGACTTGAACGAGCTGCTCCCGAACGAATCTGAGTGATCCAAAGCGAGGGATGCATCGTGTGATCACCATTTTATCTGGATACACCCGTTTTTTTTTTAGAAAAGGATGTAAAAATACCGTCATGTATACACCCATTTCGTGTACGTTTGGAAGTGTTTCTACACGTCCCCGTCTTTCCCAGTTCCCTTTTCATCCGTTTTTTTCTCCCATTTATTCTTCGTTTGGCTCTCTTATCTTCGGTAAGGCGTGGTCTCGCTTCTAAAACGTCCATGGGTTCGCATGAATCCACGACTTTGTTTTTTTTTTCTTCTTGTCGCCTTTCCTTTCCACCCCTCCTCAATTCCCTTTCTTTCAGCTACCTTACGTTCTATTTTTCTTTTTACGGTGTTGCTGCTTGTTCCTTTATTTGTTTTGTTTTAGGGAAAAGGAGGGTGGAAGGAAGGATATCGCACGAAAACTTTTTTGAGTATTTATTGCTCACTTTTTTTTTTAAATCTTTTCCTCACCTTGTAGACCCGCTGGTTGTAAATAACTATCAACCCGCGTTTGTGTGCGTGTGGCGATGTTGTGATGAGTTGGAGAGTAGAACCCGCGAAAGGTGGAAAGTTGGGCAACTTCAACTTCATCCTTCCGCTGCGTCATTTTCTTGTTGTTTGTTTGTTGCTGTTGTCGTTTTGGTTGTTGTTGTTGTTTTATGTTTTCCTGTCCCATTCCCCACTTGTTTCCCCTTCGCTGTTTTCGTTGTTTCGCATCATCGTAATTATCGCCGTTGTTTTTACCTGCTGTACACTTCAATAGGGAGAGGCCCCATGCATCCACTGGAATTCTGGTTAATGAGCGAATGAGTCTGAAAGAGGGAATGAATGTGATTTTACATATATGGGAAAAGAGAAAGAATGACAACTTACATTATTGATGGTGTCTAATCAGGGAGTTCCCAGGTTAATAAAATGCATAGTGATCCAAAAATACACGTGGATGTGCGGGGAGGATGGGAAGACGGGGGAATTATGCAGCGGAGAAATGATAGAATGATTGTGTCAGTTCCTCATTTTACTTCAAAGCGTTTATTCTCTTATACGTAGGGAAATGGCGTTGTTCTCCTCTTTCACGTGTACATGCGCTGTTACCCGTAACTACACCTTCTGTTCTTCTTTCGTTATGTGAAAGCGTGCGTGCGCAAATAAAGAAAGAAGACGGGACGGCGGAAGTGACGTGCACACACACACATATATATACATTTATAATATATATATATATATATATATATATATACGCATACGTATGCATACTGCTTTATCTGCGTTTGTGTGTGAATAGGGATGAAAAGATAGGAGGAAGAGGAAGAGGAAGAGGAGGGGACTAAAAAGAGAAAAAAAGAAAACACACACCATAACTACCTCTATTGGTTGTTTGTTTTTGATGGTATCATATAAAGCACGGGTAAGGGAAAGATGTTGTGCCTCCATCACTTACAATGGTTCCTTCTTCTCATACTGCCATTGCTTAAAGGTGATACATCCGTCCATGCATTAAGTTAAGTGATGGGAGAGGTATTTGGCAATGGTTGGACACCATTAGTTATTTGAAATATTAGTAGTGGCTCACATTGGGTGGAAGTAAGGAGATGTAGAGAAAAACGACAAATTTTTTTTTTAAAAGCGGTCAAGCACACACATAAGCCGCAACAACGAACGAATGATAC
>NW_027123472.1:19532-20355 GCF_001457755.1 Trypanosoma equiperdum | reverse complement strand
AAAAAAAAAAGGAAAGAAAGAAAGAAAGATATGGGTTGTAGATCTCATGCACGCCTACCGCAAAAAAAAAAGGTGGCCGCTGCAAATACGAACTACACCATAAAGGTAAATGTCTCCTAGTGAGTTAACGTTGCTGCTATTGCTCTCTTACTGCATTGTCGTGATATTCTTTTTGCCAACTGTGCGTTTGAGCGTGTGCCCGTTTGTTTATGCTTGGGTGAGGAAAGGCACTGCTTTATTTTGTCTCCCCTCCCCCTTTCCCAAACACGCCATCGATGCGGGGGAAACCGTAGAGACACCAAAGATAATTGTGGGGAAGGGGGGGACCGTGTTAGCGTCCCAGTTGTTGGCGGGAGATGTGCGGGAAGGAACGTTTACGCGCATATATCCACATTCACACCATCGCGTCATCCGCTCACCTCTTCTCTCTGTTCCACCGAGGCCGTGTGTTGTTGCTCGTATTAATAATTACGCTTTCTTGTGTCCTTCCTCATTGTTTCTTTATATAATGATGGATTTATAATCTTTTCCTCCCTTGCACATTTATTATTTCATTGATGTACGGAAGGTGCTCCAGGCCGGTCTTTGGTAGTTGTTTGGGTGAGCGCCCCCATAGTTTGCCTTCCGGGGCCTGCAGTCGCCCGTCGTCGTACAACGCTGAAGCGAAAGGCCGGTACGAATAGATATAACAAAAAAAAAGACATTTAAGGGACAGGGCGTCGTGAAGGGGAAAGAGAAGGAGCAGCTGCAGAACGAGGGGAGGCCCGTCCGCGCCTCGTGGCTAAGAAAAGGACGGCGCTGACTTTCTTTCTCTGGCTGGTAC
>NW_027123472.1:15393-19514 GCF_001457755.1 Trypanosoma equiperdum | reverse complement strand
ATATATATATATATATATATAATATAGAGTTGGTTTTTTTTTTGCCTGGAAACGAAAAAAAAGTAAAAGAGAAGGTGACAGAGTGAGCAACACCGGTAATAAGTTAGTGGCGATTCCCTTTTTGTTTGTTTTGTGTCACACACCCAACTGCTTTAGGAAAGAGGAGGGGGAAAAGAGATGAATCTCGTGTATGGTTCCCACCTACCTCCAGGAACTGAAGGGCCGACGTGTGGGGAACTACGTATTCGAGTAGAAAAAATGATTCTGCGAGAGGATATAGTCAACTCGGCGGTGCGGTCGGAATGTGCGTCCGCAAATGCACGACCCATCTCCGTCTCTGTAGACCACTGTGCGGTTGCGCCTCTCTTCCGGGGCGAAGCGCGGCCGAGCGCACAGTGCACGCCAACAACACCTGGGAAAGTCCGCGGCGTACTTTCTCTTGTCTACCCCATCAAAACGCATGAAGCGCAGTTTGTGGAATATCTGACAAACATGAGTAAATCATTCAACGGTGGTGTTCACGTTCTTGTTTTTGTGCCAACGAGCTATAGTGGACGGCGCAAGCCAACTCATATTGGAAAGACCATAGTCGCCCTGGACCGCCTTAAACCCTCCTCACCTGTAGGTGGATGGTTTCACATCATGAGAGACATGTCGAGTACGGACGGCAAAACGGCCGAAAAGGGCACCTCGCCTGTGACCTTAGTTGACGTCGGAAAAGTGAAGCTCTCCTTCACCGTGACGTATTTTTCTCAGGCGACGCCCACGCGACAAAGGAGCACCAGCACCACGGCATCCCACGCGCTGCAACAGGGAGGAGCAGAAACCAGCGACCAGTCACGTATAGAAAAGGAGAAGAACCCACCACCGGGGGCGGCAAGGGTCTCCTCGCCAACACTTGTTGGAGTGAATATTCTTCCACCACAGGCAATAAAAGACGAGCAATCGGGTGAGCAGCGGCCAAGAGGTGAGAGAAGTTTGGGGAGAGACGATAGGACAACCCCAAACTCGACTCCCGGACCACAGTTAATGCCCGCTTCACAAGTGCCTTTATGTGGCTCTTTCCCTCGTGCTTCAGAGGTACCGATGGGTTTCTCCACCAATCAAAAGGATACGATTAGTCAATTGCTACAGCGAGGGCATACTCTGCGAGCAAGAATGGAAAGGGCACTTGACCGTTCCGCCCTTATGGAAGGCGCACTTGGTGCAACTACCTACACTCCAATGCTTCCATATGCTAATTCTATCGAAAGGGCGATGGCATTGCCTGGTGTCACACCTGGGTCCAATCTTATGCTTGGTTTGTTTCCCGTTTCGGCAGAAGCTGACACGTCAGCGAGCTCGCGAACCTCCCTGAGCGATGGGTCCGTCAAGGGTACGCCAGAAAATAGCGTTGCATCTGGTGTTGTTGAACCAAACGAAACACCGAAGGAAAGTAGACTGCATACTGGAGTAACATCTGGTCAACGGTCTTTTCAACGTACGGGAGCACTTCCCACTGAGGGCGGGTACGTTGAGGTGGATCTGTCACGGATCTCTTTTTCGTCGGGACCAGCCACACTCGGCATGGAAGAAATGCGCATTGACATCCGGTTGTCAAAGGACGTGAAGACAGATGAGCCGGTGGAATCCTACTCATCCTATGTACACCGTGTTCCACTAGCAAAGGGCCCGGAACACCACATTGTCATTGGCTTCCAAGTGCGATCGTTCAGCGAGGATAAAAGTCGTATGGTTATTGGCTTCTACCGCGTCTTCTCAGCCCCCGTGTCGAATCCCCCCAGTGAGACGCTCCTACCAGCCCCAGCAAGTGCAAAGCGGGTGCTGGTGAATGAAACACTTCTGGGTATTTGTATTGTCGGTCTTCACGCACAAAGCAGGGACATAGTGGCGCACGACCCATTTAGTGGTGAGGACCCAACGCAAGCTCACCTGTGCGTGCGCGTGCGGGACAGTGCCCCAGCTGTGGTGGATAACGGGCCTAAGAGGAAGGAGGCAAGTCGAGTGAAGCGTGTAACAGTTGTGAGGTCAGATCAGCGGAGTAACGGCAGCCACAGCAATGAAAAGCTCGTCGAAACCCGCCGAGAAGGCCATAGGGTGCATTTGAAAGAAGGCGCTGACGAACCAGTCCAGTGGAAGCGCGAGTGTAGTGAGGACCGAGAATCATGTAGCTCATCGTCAACATCAACCCCGTCGTCCACAGGTCGCTCCAAAAGAAGACACAGGGTAGGTGATTCCAGCAATAGGGTTGAGCAGACTGAAGTCTATCCGGTGCAAATTTGTCCCACAACCCCTGTTAAACCCACGGTTCAAAATGCCGGTGAACCCGAGAAAAAGAACTTCCGGTCTATCCTTGCTTCACCACAAGTGACAGGGGGTCTCCATAGGGGTAAGACATCCACTGACGGCCCATCAGACCGGTTCCGCATGCACGTGGCCATTCGCTCTTGTAAGGACCTCCCTCTGGTTGCTCTCCGCCGGGACGGACTCCCTATGGTGTCAACAGTAGTTCCGACTGATCAAATGGCGAATGGTGTGCGCTCGGCCCTCGCATCTGACGGTTCCCTCGTGCTTATTGACAGTGAGTACCGCGTCTTCACTCCCCCTTCAACCTTTTTTACTGTTGAAGACATTTACAATGCCACGAGCTCCAGTGCGCTGTCACGGGGGGTGGTACCGGATTGGTACGTGGAGGCTGCTGTCCGTGGGGAGTACGACCGCACCCTCGTCGTCCCGAAGTCACAGAGTCCGCAGTATGACTATGAATGCATCTTGTCCCTGCCGCATGAGGCTGTGTTTTTGCGTCAGGCCTCCGCGGAGAACCAACGGACGGCGATAGAGGCGGCTGCGGTACGAGAAGGCGCAGCGCCCGGTTTCCCCCCTTCCCTCTTGCCGGCCGACAAGACTTGGGCAGCACAGGGAGCTGGAAAGGAAACTGTTCCGTGCTTGTCTGAAATGCGTTTAACTTTGTGGCACCACGCACCTGAAGTGGATGGGGTAGAAACGAGGGCCAAGCGGAGTGAGGAAGAAAAACTGTGGGTCAATGCGGCGCCACTGGGAGAATGTAGGATAGATCTGCGTTCCCTACGCTTCCTGAGGGTAATTGATGGTTGGTATCGAATTAACGAGATTGATAGACTGGACAATGTTGTTGGGTATGTTCGCGTAAGTGTTCGTATGCTGTGAGAGGTGGTGGCTGGGCTGGGTTAAGGGCCTTGATGATGCACAGGAAGTGGAAAAAAAATATTGGAAGAGAGAGAAAAAGAAAGAGAGAGGAAGAGAGCAGGAACAAAAGAAGAGGAAGATGAGGAGGGGATCCACCTCTCCATTGTCTGCACCGAGTGGAAGATCCGGAGGAAAACTGCATGGGGTGGCGGACCCGCTGGAAGGGTTTTGTTGTTCCACAATGAAGTGTGGACAGCTTCACGTTTACAGTCCCCAAAGAAGTGTTTTGCACTGACGTCAGGGTAGCGGCGGAGGCGATAGGGGGCTGAATGGAGTTAACTGCCTGAGAGATACGGTTTTTGCTTTTGGCGCAGAGTCATGGGAACTTCGCAGAAACTGAAAAGTTGAGTGATATGAATGAGGGTTTGGGGTAGAGGGGAGAGGAAATTGTTCGGTGACGAGGGTGTAAAGTATTCGAAGGTCGGAATATGTAGCCCCCCCCCCCGCTCCCTTCATTCCTCATCTTTACGTCGCCTCGCCTAATGACAACAGGGGAAGACCATAGTTGTTGCCTGTGCATCACGTGCATGTGCTCTCATGGATCATCTCTCCAAGTGTGGACGTGGGAGGGTGCGCTTTTCTCCTTTATCGTCATTTGTGTGTGTATGTGTGGCTGTTTTGTAACTTTACCATTTATACTGTTTGATGATGTCATGGCTTGTGTGTCTGTGTGTGTGTGTTTTCCTTGTCTCTGCAACTTGCATATGTACGTAAAGGGACCATATACGATGTTGTATGTGCTGCCCCTATGAAGCTCGATGGACAACATGTATTGTCGCTATTTGTTGATTTCTTTTCTACAGTGAAAATTATTTCCCCCATACGCATCTTTTTTCTCGTTTGAAACTCTTTGTTCTAAAAGGCATTTAACAAGATATACATACGGACCGGGACCG
>NW_027123472.1:230-15375 GCF_001457755.1 Trypanosoma equiperdum | reverse complement strand
AAAACTGCTTAGACCCATATGCGACCAGGTAGTCAGTTCACTCCGAAAGCTATTCAAGTGTTCAAAAGTTTCGCCACTGCCGCACCTGCAGTGATGGAGGTCGGTACGCAAAGCGGAATCCCTAAGGATTTAATTGGAGGAGCCATTGGACAGTTATGCAATGAGGAGGGGGATGCCACATCCAACGGCGGTGTGCCCTTCAAGGCTGCAGAGATACGATTATATTCCCCACCACCACTGAAAAACAGCAAAGCACAGGTCATGCTGCTCTTCCGTGGCACAAAGTTCGTAACTGTCGAAGAAAGTATTGGGGCCGGACCGGAAGGAACGATTTTGTTTTTCTCAAGTTCATTGCTTGTTGCGCTCCCATACGGAGTGCTTCAGGAGGGGGAATCCAATGCGTTTCGCATCACGTTGTGTCGCGTGGAGCGGCGGCCCGATTCAGCTATTCTCGACAAGTCCCACCTACCAGATAAAGAGCTGGCAATATTGGAAAAACATGCTAACGATGTGGAGAAACTTAAAGCGTCGGTCAGTCAGTGGCCGCACGAAGGCAGTGATAACACTGTATACGACGGCACAATGGAATATGGGGACTACGGAATGGTTTATTGCTTTAATACTAACTATGTAGGGGTAAGCACACTGCTGAGCGCGGATGTGCAATGGGGTGAGAGTACTGACACATAGTTCGGAGGGGAAACGTGTGTAGAGGTACTGAATCAACAACACGTAGTGGAATATCAACGGTAACAGACATGAGGGTATGTCTTCAACTTTAAGCAGCGTCCTCTGGGAGACACTTCAAGAGCATGGATTGCTTTTAAGAGACCTCAAGCAGTATTGTTTTCTGTCTAACTAGACGCACCCCGCAAGGCGGTGGTGATCAAAATTTGTTTGTAGATCATAGTTCTCATACCTTTCGCAGGAAGCAGTAACGCTTGGTATTTATTTTATACCATCGTAACCACTCCCTCTAACTTTTTGCTTAACGTTTCTGCAACCGGTAGAGTAGTAGAATTTAAATACTTTGTTGCTTCTAGAGGGTCCACCATGCGTTGCCATGTGATGGGGCCCAGCGGGCACAAGTCCGAGTACCACTGCGCCACGTTGCTGGGGAACTGGCAGGAAGAACGGCGGTCCTTCGGTTTCGTGGACCCTGCACGTGAGCCCCTTAGCTACATGACGGTTTACAAGGACTCCTTCCGAGGCACGAAGACGGATGAAGAGCTGGCCAACGCGAAGCCACCAAGCTGTTTCCACGAAAACGCGCTACCGGAGCTTCTTTTTTACCATAACGAAATCACAAACCCGCCCAAGAACCTCCTTACTGTGAACGAACTAAGCTACACCAACGCCAAGGGAGGGGAGGAGGTGAATACTCTTCACGATATACTACACAAGGAAGGTGTCTCAAAGAAAAGGGACAAAACGATTGCCATCCGCCGTGAGCTGGGCTTCATTGGATACGGGGCACCCCATGAGGGCAGTTTGCTGGCGAGCAAAGGGGCGACGGCAACTCCTTTAGATTATACCATGCGGTGCGGCACAACCACAGATCAAAACTTTCTTGAGAGCACGCGCGGTGGTTGTTACAAGCCACCAGTGATTCCCGCCATCGGTCGCATGCAAGAAAAGCAGCGACTCCTGACAACAAAGAACGTAACAGTAGACGCCACTGGAGAATATCTCAAGGACAATATTGACGAATATCCCGCCACAAGCAGTGAATGCTGGGGAATGTTCATGAAATTTACAGACAATATGAAGGGGAAGAAGCTGCGTGAGTGCTACGAAGATTAGTTTCTTTAAGGTAAGTACCTACAGACGTATGAGACTTATGTATGTGTGTGCGTGTGTGTCTTTTTGCCGTTGTTGTGCGGGTCTGACAGGATGAACGCAAAGAAAATTGAATGTCACAAAAAAAAATGTACAAATGAGAACAAGAGTGAGTTAGAGATAGAGGAGAAGATGAAAATGAAGAGGGAAGAAAAAAGAAAAAGAGTTAAATATGTGGGGTCACTTCGAGTCATCAAATGATTTCATTGCATATGCGTAAATGTATTTGAAACAATGGATATGTCTGATGTCTTGGAGAAGCGTGTATGTGTACATATAGCACTCGTCCCATCTTCTACTCTGCGTTTATTTAACAGTTGTGTGCCCAAACCTGTTGCATCCAATATAGATAAAGACTCCCTTCCGGGTCGTCCTCACCCCGTATTGTAAACACCTGTCCACACAGATATAGGCTTAGACAACCATGTATTTGCTTGCACAGCCAGCATCACATTGGTGGAGTAGCATGATGGTGACATGGCTACCGCGCTCCTCTGCATGTCGGTGTTAGAAGGCCGTGATATTTTTTGTCGTTTAGTTTCTACCTTTAATGTCCGACGACTCCTTCACCCCTACGGCGTCGTTGTGGCATTGTTAAGGTGTTTCCACGGTCCCTCGCATACATACGCGTGCCCAAGAAACCAGGAAATGAGATGAAATGGCTTGTTGCATTCAACTGTTTGTTAGTTGAGGAGGGCTGTCTTAGTCACTCCGCGCCACAGGTAATCAAAGAGGATGTTTCGGATCCTGCTTTGATATAACGTTGATTTAATAGTGGGTGCACTTATTGCTTAAAGTGTTCTGGGCCTGGGGAAAGGGAGGGGTATGGTGTTGAATTGCCCCCACAGGTAAAAGATCTTTGGATGGTTTCTCATTCACCCGCAGCTGATTGTTTGGTGGCATGTACATCTGTATTTATTTAATGATTTACGTATACGTATGCGCGGGCGAGTGCGGGGCCATGAGTGTTCAGCGCCAGCGATCTGACCTTGTTTGTGCGTTTTCACTACTCTTTTTGTTAGTACGTACTTCACTTTTGGTGCTCTCTTTTACAACGTGTCCTTCCCCCCCCCGTCAGGAATCTACCCCGCTTTTTGTTAGAAAGATATTCCCGTTGAAGCACTCCGCACCTGTAACGGCAGCAGCAGACAAGTGGCACTGTATATCTGCGCTCCGAACTTAGCAACATCAAGAAAGGTGAAAAATAAAGAGGGAGGAGCTACAAAAAAGTGGGACACAAGTTCACTTGTTCTTATAGATGCAAAGCACGAAAGGAACGACGTTGCCAAAGCAGCGGCCAGCCTCCACTGCACCGTTGGAGGCTACGAAAACGCTTATGCCTCTTCATGAGCTGCCGTCGTTCCGTAGGGATTTATTGAGTCGGTCAGTGTTCGTCCTTGGCTTGCGAACCACGGCGGAGATGCGTGAACTCCTCTCACTCATGAAGAGGCACTGTGGCATCATCACAGGTGCGTTCCGCGTTGCCGATTTTGCCTCAGGTGGCATGTCTACAGGAGGGTCGATGGCCGTACAGGGGACGGCCGTGGACAGCCGCAGCGCTCTTAGTAACGCAGGAGGGTGTGTGGTTGTTTGCCTGACGTTCCGGACGGAGGAGGGTGCTCATCTTGCTCAGCGCATGGACAACACAGCCCTCGTCTATGGAAGCCGTTTTGTAGTGCTTCCAGCCACTCGCTTCCATCAAAACATCTCTCAGGTGTCCTCAAAGAAGCAAAGGAATATGCCCCAACACGAGCGACTCTGGCAGTTGCTTTTTTCCCCTACAGTGGGCGGCAGCAACATTGACTGGGCGGCTGCGGCGGGGGCCGTCAATCGGGGCGAGTTGTTGATGTTGCACCCCTCAGATTTACCTGTAGATGTTACAAGTGACGGTACGAGCAGCGGTGGTGGTGCGAGTGGTGCTGCCTACATGAAGAGACAGGTTGATGGGGGAACTCATAGTACTGGCGACGACGACAAATTTCGGCTCTCCCACTACCCCGCGGCTGCCGCGCCCGCTGACGACCTCAACGGCGCAAGAAACTTCTCAACAACACCAGCGACAACGACGGCCGTCACGGCGCCCGTCCCGCTGTACACACCCAGGGCTGCCGTGGACACTGAAAACCTCGGTCGCTCCAATACACTCCAACAGCAGTACTATAACGACGTGTATGAGTCCTCACGCACGCCCTTCCTCTCGACGGTATCTGATATTGCCTCATCCATACTCACATCTACGGGCAGTGGAAACACCGAATATATTCCGCGGGTGGGCCGCGCCGCCCAGCAAACTGACTTGTACGGTTCTCCGCCTCTTCGTCAGCGTGTTGAACCGTCTAGGGGTCAGCCCCTCGCTGAAAGAGTTACTGCCCACAGCCAACGTCTTACCGTTGAAGGGAATGAGACCGAATCCCGTACCAATAACGTCACAACCAATTCGGTGTATATACCCAGGGTGCATTCGCTCGGTAGCCTTGTCATGGATGCCCTGCCCTTCGCTTCCTCACTCATTTCCACACTGCTGCGTGCAGTTTCTTCTCCGTCGCAACAGCATCTCACGGCAGATGCAACCGCCGGTTACGAGAGGATCAACGAGGGGGAGGCAGAAGAATCCAGAATCAGGGAAATGCTCGGCATGGGGGACTGGCGAGATGCGCGGGGTCGGAAACGCATGCGCCATGGGGAGGATGCGCACGGGACACCAGTTAGGTACATTAGCAGTAGGGGGAATGAAGTGGCAGGCACCACTGAGGAGAAGTTTTACAATTTCGAGGGTGGTTTCACCACCCTCAGCCCAGACGTACTAAACACTCGATTTTCCCCCTCGGGGATGGCGGCGGTGCCAATGACAGTTGATGGAGGAGAAGCGGGGGGTGGGGTCACTGGTCCCATGGGGAGTTTTTATGCTGCTGGCAGACGCCATGGTGGGGGCCAAGATCTGCGCCGTTCACTGCTTCATGCAATGATGAGTGCCGCCTCCCTCCGTGCCCAAGGAAATGGCAGTGGCGTCGGTAATGACAATAGTGATTTGACGGCGTCGGCCGCTCGATCGGACTTACCTTTACCTCCCGTCCCGGACAATGCGAGTAATGAAGAAGTACGGGAGTATATTATGCGAAATGTTCGATTGCTTCCGGCAGAGGGACAGCGACAGCAACAAATGAGGTATGTTAGGGGGACGGATGTTGCTGCGGCGGCGGCGGCGGCGACCACCACTCCTGCTGGTGGTGGATCGTCATTTATTCCTTTCGTATCTGCAGTGAGTTCGTTATTTCGGCGGGTGAACTCCGTGTGGAGAGGCTGAGCATTCCGTGAAGGCGGGTGTGCGACTTGCTGCCGTTGGTTTTGGTGGCCGACACCAAGACGGGTATGAAAGTAGAAAAACAGAAAAGAAGAGATGCTAGAATGAATAACGTGGCGTCACACGGATATCTTAGCATTCCTTTGCAAACTTCTTCGACCAGAACAATTTCATGGCCGTGCGTTGGTCTTTCACAGGAACAGAAAACTTCCCCCCCCCCTCTCTCCAATGCAAACAAAAAGAAAGAACACGCCTGGTTACTTTCTGCTAAAAGGTATGCACTTTCACCCGACATGGTGCCGAATCGCTCAATGGTCGCACAGTAACCAAAAAAAAAAAGGAAATCAATGCGTGAATGTCGGAAGGAAGCAAGGAGGTATTATGGCGTTTTTTTGTAATTTTTTTTTTCTTTTCCTGCTCAAGAAGAGTCGTGGTGACCTTCCCAAGTGGCTGAGCAGTTTCCTCTCGACCATGCCGCTTCAACATAACCCTCCGGGGGTGCAAATTGAGGAAACCTGCTGAGGAAAGAAGTGAAGAAGAGAGCCCTCTTGAGGAGTAATATCCGTGTCTACACCAACTTTCTTTTGCCTTTTATTTATTTTTTCCCCCTCCATTCTTTCACTTACTTTACTTTAGTCCGCCAGGGGGGATGCGGCGTGGCGTCGGTGTCGCCCATGTACAGAAGTCGCGGGAGACGAAACGGCAAATGACCGACTTGGGCGCGCAGCTCACAGCAGAGCGAGCGGGACAAATTGCGGACCAACTGGAAAGCCTTGAAGAGCAGCTTCGTGTGCTCGCCCGAAAGCACAAAGATGAAATTAAACGCGACCCCGTTGTGCGCGCTCGCTTTAAGCAGGTGTCAGACTCTCTTGGTGTGGATCTGATCTCCTCCAAAAAAAATGTTTTTGCTGGTTTGCTGGGGTTGGGTGATTTCTACTACGGTCTCGCGGGCAAGGTGGTAGAAGCGTGTATGAAGGAGCAAAAGTTCTTTGGATCATACGTTCCGCTGGCGCGGGTTGTGCATGTTATGAACAAGCAATACGAGATGAGCGCGCAAGGTGGAAAACGGTGCGTCATTTCGGAAGGAGATGTTCGCATGGCCCTCAGTAAATTGCACGTGTTGGGAGACGGTTACAACATCGTGAAGTTAGGGAGTGTGAATTACATTCAAACAACACCCGATGGAAGCCGTGGCGTTGATCATGTCCCAATTTTGGAATATGTTCTAGCCAAGCAAGAAAAGTTGGTTGCGAACTACCGGGCAGCGCACCGCAAGAGTAACTCGAGAGATGCGGTGAAACCGTTGGGGGGGCCCCTCAGGCATGTGGGTGTGTCTTGTTTCCCATTGAAGGGAGGAAAAGAATTGGTCTGCAGCGACGCAGTTGGGAAGTCATCTACCGCCGCGAAGGAAAACAACAGCAGCAGTGAAAGCAATGAAGACGTGCCGTTTGAGGTCGTGTGCGTCTCTGTCACTCATGATGAACTGGAAAAGCACCTCGTGTGGCAGTCACATCGGGTTGAAGCGGCGCTGCAGTGTCTGGTGCGGAGTGGTTCGGTTTGGATTGAGAGCGTAAAAACATCGACTGAAGAGGTGCCCCCAACCACGTGGATTAGTTGGCCTACAGCCAAAGGCAAAGTGGCGTCAGGCACAGAGACGATTTATTGGTTCGTTGGTGTCGCCTCTGGTAACTGAGTGTACCAGTGGGGGAACTACGCAAAGGCAAAATGCGCTCCGACAACAGGGTCAGTCGTGAGGGTGAGTTTCGGCTCGCCGTATTTTTTAATACGTTGTGAATGCTTCTTTTCTTTCTTTTTTCAGTCATGTAGAATCCTCCTGCTGACTATCCTGAACCAACACCTGCGGGTGCTTTGTTCTCTCGCTCGTGGGCAAACGCAGGTTTTGCAGCTCTCATGGATTTCGTCACTCCCGTACCCACCAACAGACACACACGCAAACACACACATCACTACAAATCATTACCCTTTTGAAAGAAGTGTCTCTTCACATCTGTTCGTTTCTTCATGCAAGAAGCCGCCGGTTCCCTGCGATCCATACCTGCGGGGGCGTACATTGTCGTGTAGTGCAGTGTATTCGCCCTGTCCGTGCGAAATGAACCGCCAGCAACGCCAGCCGCAAGGAGGTCTAACCTCTAGAAGCGTGAACCTGCCTCCGCGGTCGGCTAACTTAGCGAATAAAACATCAACCGTCACGAAACCGTCTGCATCGCCACCGGCGTCAGCAACCTCACGGTCAAACCGTAAATCTGATCCAGCATCTAACGAAAAGGTAAGCGACTCTAAGCTAGAGTATGAAAACGCCTTAGCGCAGCTCCAGCTCATACAGCAGAAGCTGCGACAGCAGGCACTCACCGCCTGCCACCTGGAGCGTGAAGCACTGGAATTTTACTACTCACATGTCATTTGTTTTGAAGGGTACAGCGGCGAACCGATGCCCCAGCAGCAGAGCAGTTCACATCATTACTACTTCAATAGCACTATAGCGCGGGCGCGGCAGACGGACCGCGAACGGCGCGCAACTGAAGAGCAACAGCTGCAGCGGGAGAGATGTCGCGTGGAACAGCTCGAAGAGGAGCTCCGCAGTTCGGTGGTGATGAAACGATTAGAGGAGGAGCGCTGTGCCGTTCGCTCAGCGGAGGCTGAAAAGGAGGCTTTGGAACGGCAGCTCGCGCAAAAGCATGCAGAGCGCAACTCGCGTGAAGAGGAGCTGCAGAAGCAGCGAGAGAAACTACAGCAAATGCGGCGGGAATTCCTCGAGCGAGAGGCAGGGATTCGGCAGCTGGAAATAGGTAAGCGCAAACAGATGGAGGACATGGAGACCATACGTCTGCAACTCAAAACACAGCGCGGTGAACTGGATTCAGCCCAAACGGAGCTGCAAAGAAGAGAGAAGGTAGTTGAAGATCTGCAACAGACTATTGAGCGCCTCTCACGCAAAAAATAGGACCACCTTCCCGCATTTCAGGTGGACAGAAAGGGTTAAATGTCCATAGTTGTCCACGACAGACGTGCGCACGCATTCACAACCCCCTTTGCATGCCACACAACATGAAAAAAACGTGCTGCCGTTTTCAAGCAAAGAAAAGAAAAACGCTTGGGATTGCAAAGGCACAAAGAAAGTAGAGGGGGAGTTTCGTCCGTGACTCATCCCCACACACTCCCCCGCACACACTCATCGTTTCCAGCGCTTCTACATTCCCACGGCCCTTTATTCTTTTTCCATTTGTAAGAGTTTTTTTTTAAGGGTAGTGCTGGCGTTCGACTTCCTCCTCACTTCGTTTTGTTTTTACGTTGTATTCACACCAATCCCACTCTCTCGTATCTGTAGACACCTTTAATGCAATGGACCGAGAAAAGCAGAACAAGGACAGCAGAACTCGTGGAACCCGTGACATTAGAGAAAGGTGGACAGAATGTTAGGCTTCAAGGCACTAGTGGCGTTAAGTTGGTGAGGTCGCACAACACCAACAAAAGGACTTATGAAAGAGAAATAAAATCCATGTTCTAAATTTTTGTCTGTGTTTGTTTTTCTCCCTCTTCCCCGCTTGTTATTGGTTAATTGGGCATTTTGGTGTTTCTGTTTAAATCGCTGTCATCTATTAATTTCTCCTCAACTTAATAGCCGCACGGTTGAAAGGATCTTTAAAACAAGGGAAAGGTGCACAGGGAGGAGAGAGCAGTGTGTACAGTTGGCAAATGATGAATCCGGAGGACGTTCTGCAGAGTATCGCAAATGTGTGCCGTACCGGCCACCTTGGAGACGCGGCGGCTGCAGGTATAAAGGCTTACATAGCAGCGCCATTCAAACACAGCAACACGAGTCATAGCTCTACCACTGTCACGAACTCTAGCACTATGGCTAACATCCCTCCCGCCAACGTCACTGCTGCTCCACCAACAGGTTTAGGAGGGGTTGGGGGTGGATTTACGACAAGCATCCAACAGCAACCATTCGCGTTATTGAACACAGTGAAGGACACCCAGGCGAGTCACGTGACTGCTACTGATGAACTGGACGAACAGGTGTCCAAGATTAAAAGTTTGATGAATCTTCTGTTGCTTTGTGGTGATCCCGAACGTTTTGGAAGTGTCACTTGTGTAATAGCCAGTATTGCCCCCACCGTCTCGTCAAACGTCGTGAACTTCATCAAAACTGAGATTTCACCGACGTCGCTTTCCCTTATAGATCACGGCCCCGTTGCTTCCTCTCTCGCATCCAATGGGAAGTCTAACCCCGTGCTCCTTGCCGCACAGTGCCTCTTCCTGTTGACCCGCCATTTTCAAATGAACCCAGACGTTGTGCGAGGGATATGCGAGTTGTTGGAAATACTCCTGCAGGAGATGTCTTGCCACACGAACAGCAGTACAACCAGCGCAGCGTCGTTCCGGCAGCACCCTTCAACGCGGGGCTTGTGTGCGCTCACGTGGTTCGTGACCATGTCGTTGGTGAACACTCTCGCCGTATGGCAGAAGCTCCGTGGTGCCACCGGTGTCGCCCAAGAAAATGCGTTGCTGGGCTCCAATATCGTTGCCGACATCGAAAAATGGGCAACTAATCTCCATGCAAGGCTCGAGCGCACGCAGGACACGGGGTTCTTATCTTCAAGTCTTCAGATGCGCAGAGGAATCAGCCAGCAGTACCAACACGATGAAGCGGCGTGGCGCGGTGGAAACGGGAAGCGGCCTCGGTGGCTGGTCATTGTGGATGGATACATGAGCATTGTCTTGCTAGCACTCGGAATGTTTCTCTGCGGCAAAGGTGATGAGCGCGGACTTGACAAGGCAGTTGAGGCATTCGTTGGTGACTGTGCACATTCAACCGGTGCTGGGCGTCGTGGTAAAGTGATGAAGTACATTGTGGATTTAGCCCCACTGCAAGCCATGCTCGCTATTCCACTAGAGTGCATCTACATTATTCCGTATGAAATGGCGGCATACATGTTTGACGAAATGCTCGTTGCGGTCAAGCATGTGGCGGACATTGACGTTAGTTCCTGTGTGCGGTACTTAGAAGCACTGCAATCAAAAAGCGACGCATCTTATGCCATAAAGGGTGACGTTGCAGCAGCTGATGGTGGTTTACAACGTCCCGAGGCAAACAAGGCACAAGCGGGGGAAGAACCCTTCATATCTGAAACGGCACACATACTTCGCGCCCTTACCATCTGCTTAGAAAACCTTCCATCAACGGTATTAAATCCTGATATTGATGTGGACTGCGCCGTTACGTTCTTCATATTTAAAAACTGTGTGACGCACATGCGAGCCATCTTCGAAACGCAGCGATCCAGTGGGGCATGGGAGGCCTACACATTGAAGGTGGTGACGCGGTTCTTAGACGTACTTGCAATGATTGGTAGGAACCCGCAGTATACGCAACGAGTGGTGGCGCTGTTCTCTGAAATGCAAGTGAACTGTGCAGAACTCCAGTGGTCGTCCCTCATCGCCAAGGCGCAAGCGTGTGCAGGGGCGAGTGGTGATGCAGTTCCGTTGACGTTGTGCGACAACGGGGGAAGCATGGCAGCCCTAAGGAAACCGTCGGTAAGTGGTGCGGCTGCTCCAGGACGACACAGACAGTTCACACCGGAGTATCTACAGGAAAAACAACAAGAATTCGCCTCCAGTGTATTTGTGCTCCTGCGACAAATGGCAACGCATCCGCTTTTGAGCGAACAAGTGAGGCAACACACAACGCTTAACGTCGTACTTGGATTCCTCCACGCTACCAAACTGTCACAGTTGGTCCTGGGGAGAGTGCTCTCGCTCATTGGCTCACTCATCACAAATCACGAAGAAGCGGCATGTGTTTGGACTTATCTGGAGGAGAGCCATCTCATCTGCAGCACTGAAAATGCGGCAGCGCAAACCAAGGGTGGGCAAGGATCTTCCACCGTCATGGGTAACAAACAGAGGCAGGGCGATAACGTCGCTGTGACGGTGGAGGCACGCTCCCTCCTGGGTCACTGTCAGTATGAGTGTCATCACGCAACATACAGCATCACCATTGGGTTCCTTGACCTAATGTTGGCTATGTTTAAGTATCACCGACCCGACGTGACGTGCCTACCAACTTACGCAACGATTATTCGCTTTATTTCCGAGGAAATCTTCCGAGGAGTTAGCAGGCGCTCCTTTTCATGTGAGAAGGAACGGTACATTGTAACTGCTTTAGCTGCCGTTGTGCTGAACCGTGCGCTCTCTTTGCACCTCCCACTTCATGGGAAAAATAATGTTCCATCGTTTCAACTGGTTATGGCGTGCTCTAAGGCACCGGCAGATGTTCTTGGAGAGCTGCTTCATATCATCGGAGAGGCGGCAGGAGCGCTCCACGAGATGGACAACTACCAGCGGGCGGCGGTTCGTCAATGTTTGGCTCTGTTGAGGACAGCCATTACAGTAAAGGAGGAGCAGAGACTAGACAATATATTCACTTTTGATGCAAGGACGCACAGCAGTAAAGAGTTCGCAGCTCAACTGCTACCGTTATGTGTCTCTTTTGACAGTCTTTTGGCCAATAAGGCATTGCAGGTACTACTGCTTCTGCCACACTCAACACTCAGCGAGGCGGCGAGGTACTGGGACGGTAGACCCGATGCGCTAGAGACGGTTATAACGCCATATGTGTCGACTCTGCGGGAGGAGGCCGTGAGCAACCCTGTCATTCACGCACCCCCAGCGCTCGCCGTACTCGACAGCGACGAGGTGCAGCTGTTGATGCCATATGTAGAGACCGAGACAAAATCACTCATGTTAGATCTCCTCATTCAACACGCGGCCGCCCCACAGCCGTCTATCACTTCATGGCTGTGTGGCTATCAAATGTACGGTTCCACAGAGGAACTGCTACCCGGGTACTGTCTCGAGCCTATCATTGATGGCGCACGCAGTCGCGTACTCGAAGAAAAAAGCCCGCATATTGCTGTCAAGTACGTGAAGCTGTTGTATCAGCTGCGCGCTAATCCCTCCTTGTGCACACCAAGCTTGAAGCGCCTCATGAGGGAGCGGGGAACTGACGAGATGTTCCATGTTTTGAAGACGTTGCGGCCAGATCAGTGCCCCCCGCTCGTGATGAGTAAGTACGCCTTTGTAATGAAACTGTTGGGGCTTGAACTCTTTAGCGTCGGTACGGAGTTCCTAGAGGAGCTGAACGCCTTATCACCCTTGACGCCTCATGCCAGCGTGGTCGAGCTCCTCTTCCAGTTGTTGCAAGCGGCACCACCGCACGAACTGTACAGACAGACCAGTGAATCAGGCGCACAACTAGTTCTGGAAGACCATAACAACGGTGTCGCTTTGGACTTTGCTCAATGGCCCTCATCATGTCTCATGTCTCTTCCGCCGTTCCCCGCAAACTGCGTAGCGCCTGGGGGGGCGGAGAGTTACGTCTTCCGCGCCAGCGATGATGTTCCACAGTATTCTATTCCTCGTTTGTACGAGGCGCTCCGAAGAGAGAACATTGCAAACAAGGGGGAGGCCCCATCTGGAGCGGAGTTGCGTGAGCAATTGGGAGTTTTCGCGCGGGCAAATGAATGTCTTCTTGCCTACGCGAGTGCGGTGCAGTTTCTCGACGGGTGGTGCACTTTAACGAATATCACCGTAGTCGTTCTTGACCGTATCAGCCATGAGCGCGTGGTATACTTGGCGCGGTCTATGCTGGGCAGCGTGCAGTTAATATCCAATCTTACCGTGGCGGCACAGGAACAAATTGTACATCGGGTAAGTCGGACAATGTCAACCCTTGCGGCGCAACTAAGACGGAAACTGGGAAGAAACACGAATGGAGAAGGGCTTAGCGGCGCCACAGCAACGTGTGCAGGGGATGAAGGCCCTGTGGAGGCAGACGTGAGCGTGCCGCAGACCGCACAGCAGGATGTGACCAGCTTCCTCCAGGTAACAGGTACAAAGATTTCGGCTTTTGGGACAAATGCAAGTCTAACAAGGGGACGGTTAACTGGCGGTAGCAAAAGGGATCCAAGGGGAGCTGTTGTAAGCCGCATGGACGCAACGGGAGTCATCTCAACACTCGTGGAGGCCCCCAGCCGCGCGGCCATACATTCGGAGAACCTTCAGCTGCTGAGGACCCTCTTGATTGTTACCGTCCAATGGGGATCGCGCGTCCCTCAGGCACGTCAACATCTCTATGACGCCATTTCAGCATTCCTTAGCATTTCTGGAACGAATGTGGATGACATTACGCTTCAGCAATACCATAATGCCCTTTTTGACATCCTCGTCCAAGACACATCGGCAACTGCTACAAACGGTAACAAGTTTGCCGCCTTACCCCTTCTTAGTCAACTCATGTATATCTCCCCCCAGTTGTGTGAGTTACTTTGTGTATCACTTACCAATGACGGGGTCAGTCCTCGACTGATGTCGTGTGTGGCGCAGTGCTTTCAGGCGATCGATGAATCTATCTGTGCATTTTTCAGCCACGGTGGTGCCAGCGTTTCGTCTATTCTGTGGTTTGTGAGGGTCGTGTTCGACATGTTAATGGTCATCTCTCAGCGGCACTCCCTGCAGCTGTTTCATGCGAATGCTCTCACTCACTGTATGGGGATGAAACTATGGAGTACCTGCGCGCGTATAATGTTGGGCCACGTGAAGTACGCCGCGGGTACGTCGCTGTCTAATACAGAAAATATTGAAGTGTTTAAAGAGGTCATCCACAATGTCCTGCTTTCTACCATACGTTGGTTCAACGCAGTGCTCTCGGCTTTGGATAACTCGGAGTCTGCACTAGGCGCCGTCGCGGATTTTGTATTTTCCCAGCAGTTACTGTTTCAAAGCGTACTGGTTTCGCCTACAACAAGCGAGCACCGACGCTTCATCGACACGCCAACACTCGAGATGTATGGTGAAATTGGGGGCCTGCTCCTGCGTCTAGCTTCATCGCCGCTGGTGGACGAATGCCGACCGTTTGTGCAACTTTTTGCCTTGACCGAATTGCTGGATGTCCTGACGCGAAGTGAGTTCATCAACACGCCAATCTTTCTCGAAGACAGAATGCCAAACTCAGTGGCGGCGGTTCCTCTTTCGAGCAGCCAATCGGGGTCTCTTCCCTCCATATATCAGCGGCAGCTGATCGCAGTTGCAACGCAGAACATCGTCCTCTTTATTTTCTTCGTCGAGCGACTGGTACAGCATTTCAACGGCTATGAGGGAAATGTCCCTTCAGCTCAACAACAGCCGGAGTTGCAGAAAAAGAGTTACCTGCGCGACGACCCGCGTAGCAGGTTCCTTATCACGACAATCACCGAAAATGTTGTGGCTATTATGGAAAAGTTCTGTGATGGTCAGGTCCTACACGTGGCGACGGTTGTGCCGTACTTCGTTGCAACCCACAGTCTTGTACTTTTGTTGCATGCATTCCTTCTGGTGGACCGCGCCTTCTCTCTAAATAATGTTAACTCGAACAATCAATGGGGTGGCATCGTGCACGCCCTTGAAGAGGCCCGGCGTGTTGTGGGTCTTTGGCGAGCGCTTCACTCGGATTATCATAAGGGAGTCAAGGTAAGCCGCACCGGAGGTCGCTGGAGTGTTGCCGCCCCATCCTTGAGTAATCAGACCTTACATCATGCAGCAGTTATGCCGGTTCCTCCGGCAGAAGTGGAAAGCCCCTCCGCTGCTGGCAGTCGAGCAGCTGCTGGTGAAATGATTCATGCGGACAACGCGGCCCTGGCGCCAGCGGAAAACGGCACGAATATGGCGTCCATCACTTCAGGTACAGTTTGCGATCGGACAACCATCGGTGCGCTGGTGGAACTCTCGAGAATCGGCTGCATGGACACTGTGAGTGATGAGCCGCCTGTGTACAAAGCAGTCGATCAGGTAGTCTTGATGGAGTCATTCTTGCGACGGGTGAAGGTGGCAATCTCCAATGCGTTGCGGGAGGCCTCCCGTATGTGAAAGGGTAAAGGGAAATGGTGTATCAGAACAGAATCAAACTTTGAGGAATAGCGTAGTGTGATGGAAGTGATGCTGAAA